>NC_035435.2:100723540-101023540 GCF_002127325.2 Helianthus annuus | reverse complement strand
TGGTGTTGACATATCTTATAGTCCCTATATGGACTTATATTTTCCTTTCGGTTCCCACGTGGACTAGTATTGCTTCAAAGTCCCTATTAGGACCTATCTTTTCTGTATAGTCCCTGTGCGGACGTTGGTTTATTATAATTCCCTAATGAACATATTTTTAATTTAAGTCCCTGTGAGGACATCTGTTCAGCAATGTCCCATTTGTGTACATTACATTTTGATATAGTCCTTTTTATGGACACGTTATTTCCTTAAAATCCCTTTGGGGATATGTTATCCCTTCATGGGCAAACTGTTTTAATATAGTCCCTATACGGACTTGTGATATTTTTATAGTCCCCATACGGACTTATAATTTCCTTTTAAGTCCTCTGTGGACAAATATGATACTAAAATCCCGATTAAGGCACTGTTATAAATTTTCTAATGATTTATGGGAAACTTTGAAAATTTTATATAGGTATTCATTTCGTCCTTTATCAAACAATAGTATCAATTTTATTCGAACTTTATCGATCTGCTAAATAATTTCAAAAGATCTTCTTAATGGTATAACCTAGCCAATATGTCAATAAAGACATGCTATGATGGTAAAACCCTCTTAAGACAATTAATCCTTGTTAACATCTAAGAACATGTTAACACTCCTGGCAGTGTGACTTGAGAGATCACACCAGCCGTCAAGGTATTTGGACTATGTCCAAGCCTTAAAGCCTATATGATCGAATTAGATCATGGACTGATTCAGAAGGGAAGAACTTGTATCAGTATCTCAATTTCAATTCAAACATGGCAAGTATCATTAATGCGATGATCAAAATATAAACATCCGTTAGTGATGAAGTGCCTACGGGCTAAACTTGTTGTCCAATAAGACAACGACAGTTGTGGTCTATGACCCCCTGCCTAAAGATATTGGACTATGTCCAAGCATAATAGTCTATATGATCAATGAGATCATGACTAATATCATCTGATACGATGATCATATTATTTAACATCTTTAATGATGTGTTGCCTACGGGCTATATCATATTGTCCATTTGAGACATTGATATTGTGATCTTTATGATCCCCTGTCCAAGGTAGTGAGCTATGCTCAAGCCTAATAGTCTATATATGATCAATGCAATCATGACTAATATTATCTGATACGATGATCAAATTATTTAACATCCTTTAGTGATGTTTCGCCTACGGAATAAATACTATATTGTCCATTAGTGGCATTGACAATTGTGACCGTTATGGTTATTGTTCAAGGTGATGGGCAATGCCCAAGCTTCATACTATATAAGATCGATAAGATCTTGACAGATATCTTAAATTACGATAATTATATGTATATATAAACATCCATTAGCGATGTCCATTGATTGGCCTATGTGCCAAAATGAATCTATTCTAAAACGAAGACAGTTATAGTCTATAACTCCATGTCCAAAGATGAAGAACTATGTTCAAGCCTTAAAGCCCCTGATCTAAGAAGATTGCGGTTTATAAACTAATGTCCTTTGCGACAAGGCTTTTATGCCATATGATTACTTATGTCCTTCATGACTAGGCTTTATAACATATCGTTTTACGTCCCTGAGACGGGCCTTTGTGCCATATATATATATATATATATATATATATATATATATATATATATATATATATATATATATATATATTAAAGTCCTTTAAGACTAGCCTTCGAGCTACTCATAATCGTCTATATGACAAAGACAGTTGTGACATTGTGATCCCCTGTCAAAATGGCAATGGACTCGGTCCAACCCTTAAATGCCATTAATGGTCCCTTTTGAGACCTAGGCCAAATATAATTAATATCGTTTCTAGTAACATACTATAAGGAAGTTAAAACCTAATAGTCGATATGGTTTAATGATACCATAGTTTGATAATCATCAAATACGATGATTCACTATTATTTTGCAACTGAGCAATTGTTTTTATTGGTGTTTAGTACCAAAGCTTCAAAATGTTGGATTCTAATGAAGCATACAACAGTACTGCAAATAGAAACAATGATGCAAATGTAAATGTTAATGGCGCTGATCTTCAGGCCATGATTGGCGCAGCGGTTAATAAAGCTATAGGTAAAGTTCTTAAGAACAATAAGGAGTCAAGTGCTACTCGCTCAAGGTCCCATACAAAATCAAATACATCAGCTCGCAAGGAGAGCTCCGTTCACTCTTCAAATGCAAAGAGCGAACCTCAGAAGTTAGTGCTCCATGATAAGCCTCGTTCAACTGAAGACAGGTGCACATACAAATACTTCGTCTCATGCAAACCCAGGGATTTCAATGGGGAAAAGGGGCGATCTATGCCATGAAATGGCTTGATGAATTGGAAACTGTTGTGGAGATCAGCAATTGTGCTGATAAGGATGTAGTGAAATTCGTTTCTTAATCTTTCAAAGGCGAGGCCCCTCGCATGGTGGAAGGCCATGGTACAGTCCACGGGGAAAATTTCCCTATACAATATGGGATGGTCCAAGTTTGTGGATCTTATCATAGAAAACTACTGTCCACAACACGAAGTGGAAAAAGTGGAGACAGATTTTCTGACTCTCACAATGAAAAACCTAGATTGTCAACAATGTGTTACCGATTTCAACTCCCTGTCTAGATTGGTACCCTATTTAATTACCCCTGAACCTAAACGCATTGCGCATTTCATCAGTGGTTTGGCACCGGAAGTAAAAGGGAATGTTAAGGCTTCAAGGCCAACCACATTTAGATCAACTGTGGATCTATCCTTGTCTCTCACTCTGGATATAGTGAGACAAAAGTCGGTCAAGACTGAGACTAATGAGAAAATACAGAGGGGGGAGGATAACTCCCAGAATCCTAAGAAAAAGGGCAAATCTGAGTTAGAAAGGAACCAACAAGATTCCAATAAAAATCCTACATGCAAAACCTACAAAAGAAGACACTGGGGACAGTGTCGATCAAACCAAAAGTTAAAACAATGTGGCATCTGTAAAAGAACTGGTCACCAGTCCCACGAATGTAGGGACATAAAGAATGCAGTCTGTTTCAGCTGTGGCGAGAAGGGCCACATCAGTACTAATTGCCCTAAAGCTGCCAAAGAAGGTACAGCTAAGCCTGGAGAGGCTAAGAAAGGAAACGCCTGAACTACCGGATGAATGCCAGAGACAGTACATATCAATAATAGTATCAGGTACATTCCTTATCATTTATCAATAACATTTTTGCTAAGTGACTTGTTTTAATTAGGGGAATAATAAGTCTTAGATAGACAATAAGTTAGCAAACTTTTGATTATACTCATAAGAACTCCAGATATTAAGTATAAGGTAGAACTTACCAATGAAAACTATAAAAACCGTTTCTTCCATTCTCGACGATGATCTTTTCGTAAGAATCTAGAGTACTCTTTTCCCAGATAGAATACGACAATATATGTTATTTTATTATTATCTCATTGATTTCTATCAACTGCGAATGCCAAACTATGTTTGATAAAGGTGCCATATGAGGATTGGCGTATCCTAATATGTTCCATAGATTGCTTCCATGCTTGATCAGCATGGAGGTTTAATGCTGGAACCACAAAGATATTTCCAATGGTCATATTGTGCCAAAGTCAGCTAGTGGTATTCAAGGAAGATATCCATTATAGAAATGCATGAGTAGGTGTTTCTACTTAAAGCATGCTTGTACTCGTGAAAATGTGTCATTTATATGACACAAATATCGATAGATGAACTGAGGCCGGAGATTCAGAATATCTCTGTCATCCCTGTGAATATCGATTGTCCTCTTCATAAAACTACCTTGTTTACCTCTTGAGAAGCAAGTAGAGTTAAGATTAATATCCCACTCAGGGCTGAGCTGTAAATATCGGGGTGTGACAGTGTTGGTGGTTGGTCAAAGGGGAGCACCTTATCCTTTTACACGAAGAAAGATAGGTGTGAGTACTGGATGATTTAAAGGAAGATTATAGATTCGGAATTTAAAGTGTATGAAAAGTAACATAAGTGAAAGTAATCATCTTGTACACGTAACACTTGTTCTTGACACTATTGAAACTCAAAGCAGTTGGTGTGTTTTCATGGATTCAAAGACCCATTTGAATCGTAACAAGTGTATGATCATAGATGATGTAACATATTCTTGACAAGTAACTACTAAGTTATCATCAAGGTCTAGTTACTTAGGTATATATATGGTTTATATAGATAATATAGGAGTATTATATAAATATTACAATGTCATATAGATCAAGCATGAGGTAGAGGGATGAATCCCCCATTTAGTAACCTCTTGTGTAACATATAAGTCATGCATGAGGTAGGAAGAACAAAGCTTCCATTTAGGTACCTCTTTGTTTACTACTACACTTGTTGTTAGAAAAACAAGGATAGTCATGAACTTACAAGTAAGAAAGGAAAATGAACAACTAATCTATGGAAAAACATCAAGTAGTGTGTGGATTTTAATGTAGGATAGCCCAAGCTAGTCCTATAATCACACCAACTATAAGCTTTGAGCTTGTACACTACTTGTGGGTTAAACCCTAAACAAAACAGAATGTTTTTGAGGTTTTACCCTCTGATTTTACTTGTCTCATCCTTGTTTTTAAGCCCAACTAACCATTCAATTGATTATGAGCATAAGGACATGGGTTTGAGATGAGATAAACTCAAGTTTAACTAAGATTAACAAAGTTTAAGTGAAAACAGAAACTTCAGTCCACTTTGGAGCCTATTTGGAGACACTCCAGACCTTGGTTTTCCATGGAAAACCTGTGGAAATGTCCCTTAGGTCGATGCAAGTGTGTGAGAAGAAGAATAGATGAAAAAGACTAAGTATTGAGTGAGTTATGCTCACTTGAAGAACTTGGAATGATTCTGATTATGTTCTTGATTCACAGCAGATTGTAGACTGATTTTGAGAGTGTTTTGGACAAGTTGCGAAGTAGAAAATGTGAGGATTATGCTTGGGTTTTATAGGGAAGTGTTTAGGGTTGAAGTTGGTGTGTAATTAAATGCTAAAACAAGTTTAAACTTCAAACAAAACATAAAAATCGCGCCCAAACTGAATCTGATTAGCTGTCTCTCGACCCTGACGGGCTCGCGAGCCGCGAACACACTTCTGGGCCGTGTCGCGGGCCGCCAGAAGGTGTGGGCTGGGTCCAAGTTTCAAATATTGACATATTACACCCCTAAAGCTTCCTAATTGATGTTTTAAGCACGTTTTAAGCACGATAATCGTAATTTAGGGTGTTTTACATAAGCTAATCATAAACCACACACAAAACAAGTATGAACATGAATGTTTGTCGAGATTTAGTGTCGAAATTGTGTAAATTGAGCGTATAAATCACAAGCTTGCAAGTTTGACATATTTAGCACAAAGTATGAATAAAGTGTCATATGAATAATGTTTTTGAACGTATGAACATGTACGGAGTGTATGTAACATAAATGCAATGAAAACACAAATTTCATTATGATCTGAGTCTCGGATTTACAAAGATTACAATGAAACGACGATTACAAGAATACAAAGTTTCCAAAAATAGAATTACAAACAAGGGTTTCCAAATATAGAAAGTAAGAAATAGCAGGGCGTTACATGCAACTTATTATCTGTCAGAAAATTATCAAAGGATTTGAGTTGTGCAATAACATTCTTCCCAGATTTCTTCTTCATGCAGGATCTTAATTCAAGGGCATTAATTGGAGTAGGTAAGTGCGAGGACGGCCTCTACCAAATATGGATGGTGGAAGACAAGAAACAGGCGATGATGGCTACTTTTGAGACATGGCACAAATGTTTAGACCATGCATCAAACCCTAAGCTTTCTTATCTTGATTTTCTCAAAAGTGTCCTAGTCTAAGATAAAGGCACTCCTTGTGACTCTTACGCCAAACCACATAAGGTTACCTTCTCCCAATAGTTCAATCAAAACTAATGGATGCTTTGAACTAATACATTGTGATGTTTGGGGCCCATATCGCACACCTTTGCTCTCTTGTGCAACCTATTTTCTAATCGTAGTAGATTACTACAATAGAGCGGTCTGGGTCTTCCTTCTCAATCACAAAGGTGAAGCGGGTGATTGTATAATATTCATTCACAAATTTGTAAAAACACAATTTGATAAAAATATAAAAAAGGTTAGATGTGACAATGGTGGAGAATTCACATCTAACAAAATGGTTGATTTCTATGTCAATCAAGGAATTATCATGGAAACCACGTGTCCTTGATGTGCTAAAAGTGGTCAAATAAAAACTAGCTAATATTAACCTAAAATAGAAACGCTAAGTTTTAAAATTTATAAAAACATACTCTTTAAAACCTAGACCATACAATCGACAAGTGTACTGGTCGATGCAGTATGGCTTAAGTACATCCGAGTATCGAACCCACGAGACTCTCTAATTAGGTTAACTAGACTCTATCTAGACCTAGACTGACACGGACACGACACTAACCATTTAATATTTGATTGGGGGGTTTTCTAAATATCTTAAAAGTGCAATTTAAATTAAATTAATTAACTAAATTAACTAATCACGAATTAACTCGGGTTTACTCAGATGATGGAAAGACTACCTAGACAGGAATCCTGGATTGTTATAGTAGTGACTTATTATGATTATTAATTATTATGGAACCGGGATCTTTATATTTAAACCTATCAAGATACCGAACAAGACCCTTGACCCTTCTCATGAAGACACTTAGGGAACTCTAAAGGCTATTACGGTCACCGGTGTAATCTAGACTCCTTCACGGGTTATCTAAGGGTTTACAAAAGTATCCTAATATGATTCATTCCCTCATGGGTTAGAAACCTAGGATAGACTTGGAATATTAATTTAACTTGTTAGACAACAATCACTAAGGCAACTAGTTCAGACTCCTCACGAAGACCCTACCTAGCAATTTAATGACGAAGACCTAACAATAACTCGCACCTCACAGCTATTGAAATTAGTAGAACACTTAAAATTATTAAATTACCGATTATTACTTCTAAGGTGTATTGGCCAATTAATCTTAAAGATTATAAAATCTTTATAATCTAGCATGAACTTATTCCGTGAAAGACATTCACCTAGACTCATACGAAGCAACAAAAGACAATTAAACAACTCTAAGTATGCAAACACATCAAACCAATAAACCAAGTCGACTACTTTTTCAAAAATCCACAATAATTAAAAAAATCATAATAATGTTCAAAATTTTATAATCCCATCATCTCAGTCTAGGTAGTAAATAAACTTAGCCAATCATAATGAAAGTTAAACACAAAGAAGAAGTATTTTCAAAGTTGAAAAGCATGATTAAAGAATGAAAGTTAAGAACAAGAGATCTGAATACCAAAACAAACGACCCAGATGCTTCTTGGTGCTTCCAACCTTCAACCTTTGCTTCCAAGCTCCAAAAACGCTCCAAAATCAGCTGAGAATTCGCCCGGTTTGATGCAAGTTCGTAATTCGGGTTGACTTGTTAGTTTATGATGTATTTATATGATGTTCTAACAACAATCCAACTGCAAATCCAATTCTGTTGCGACTTCAACCTTTTCGCGCTACGCAAAGGGGATAAGCCACTTTGCTCGCACGACGCGGGGCTATAAGAGTCAATCAAGTCAAACTTAATCTCCTCGCGAAACGTGGAAGACCCCTTCAAATATGTCACGACACGTGATGACATAAAAAAACATTATTTTCATGCCTTTTCAACTCTTGATAACCCGTTCACGTCCCGGTACTTGGTTTTAGCATATTTTGGCTCGTTTTCCACTCTTTTCAGCTACTTTCACCAACCAAGCCCTGTAAAACACAAACGGATCAGAAGTAATTGTATTCTACCTAAAAACTAATGATAACGAATCGAAAATATACAAATTTTACACGATAAATGTATGTATTTTGCAATACATCAGTTCTCATATTCCACAAGAAAATGGGGTTGTGGAGCATAAGCATAGACACTTACTTGAGATAACTCAGGCTCTGAGATTCGAGGCAAACCTACCCAAAAGATTTTGGGGAGATTGTGCTCTAACCGTTGCTTACATCGTCATCGTCATTGTTCTTGTATGTCAATGTTAGCTTCTTACAAATAAACTAAAACAATATTACAAATAGTCTTAATATCAGTATTATAACGTTGAAGGTAGAAATATATGATCTTTCGTTTTTGAGTATATTACAAAACATCAAAATAACAAAATGTAATTTGCCTAATACAAACAAATAGGAATCAAGATGAGTCACTAGAAAACAATAAAAAAATGTTAACAAGTTGGATTAGATTAGGTTTGAGTGGTAATGTTTGGAGACACAAGAATTAAGGATGTACGACCAACCCTGACTCTCAACTCTCACTCTGACTTAGTCAAACCACAAGTGCCTTGTGAGCATCTTTTTCTTGGATCACTCATTATATAATTCTTTTTCTTTTTATATAAATGTTTTGTTTGTCCAAATATATACTCTTAGGGTCTGTTTGGTATGGGGTAATGGAATGGACGAAGGAATGGAATGGACGAAGTAATGGAATGGACGAGGGAATGCAATGGATCATTACCATTCCATGTCTTGTTTGGTTACCATGTGAATGGAATGAATTATTATTGTGTATTGTTCGGTAGGCAAGAGAAAACTGGGTAATAAAATTAGCGATGAGTGGTGGTAGTGGTCGGTGGTAGTGATTGTGGGTGGTTATAGGTGGCGGTGGTGGGTGTCGGCGACGGCGATGGGTGGTGGTGGCGGTGAGTGGCGGTGCGGCGGTGACGACAGTGGTGGTGGCGACAAGGTGGTCGTTGGTGGTGGGTGGCAGCAAAGGTGGCGGTTGGTGGCAGCAGTGGCGGTTGGTGGTGGCGTCGACGATGGTGGTGGGTGGCGGCAGCGAGTGGCATTGGCGGTTGGTCGCAGCTGTGGGTGATAACGGTGGTGAGTGGGTGGCGGCAGCGGCGGTGGCGGTGGCGGTGGCTGTCGGGGTGAGGTGGTGGCGGGTGGCGACGGTGGCAGTGGCTATCGGGGTCAGGTGGTGGCGGGTGGCGGCGGTGGTGGGTTGTGGCGAAGGTCGTGGGTTGTGGTGTTGTTGTTGAATGGTGCAAGAGGGGATGGAATGGAAAAAAAACATGGGGGGTGGAAGGAATGATTTTGAGGGAATGGAATGCCTTTTGGAATGGGTGATTCCATTCCCTTGACCAACCAAACACTCTTTTCTTTATTCCCTCGTAATCACTCATTCCATTCCACCTCTCATTCCTTCATACCAAACACTACCTTATTTATTTATTTATGTTGAAATCCATATTTTGTTTGTCCAAATATATACTCTTATTTATTTATTTATGATGATATCCATATATTTAGTTATTTATTTATTTATGATGATGATGATACCCATATATTTAGAAAAATAAGTCACTATTTATTTATGACGATATCCATATACTCTTATTTATTTAATTATGATGATATCCATATATTTCTTTATTTATTTATGATATCCATATATTTAGAAAAATAAGTCACTATTTATTTATGATGATATCAATATATGGGAAAAGATCAAATATGAAGTTAATTTTGGCTAGAAAGGATAGGAAGCCATAGGATTATGACATGTGGCAAATTTTAAAATAAAGAGAAAGGGTATTTTAGTCAATCCAACTTCTTCTTCTTCCTTTTTCAAAACCCAGTAACTTCAAAACCCACCATTTTCAAAACCCACCATCTTCAACTATTTCTTCACTTTCTATCTCAATAATCACTATATTATAGTGCGATTTTCATCACCAATCAATGATTCAAAACCCGATCAACGTGTTCTTCAGCTTTTTTTTGAAGAAAACCCGGTTTAATTTTGGAGATAATCACTCGATTCGTTCGATTCGAGCGTTGATAAGTGTTTCTATGATTCAAATTTCGTCAATTGATGAAGAAATCGGCTTCGATCCATGTAAGAAATTCTTTAATTTCATTTTCACGATCTGGGTTTTTGATTTAGTTATTGCGTTTTACGATCTTGGCGGGGGTCCGGGGGCGGCAGCCCCTGGCTGGGGTTGAATTGATGTACTAAAAACGCATCAGAAAAATTAATTTTCCAGAAATTGGCTCATTTCGAAGACAATAATTCGTAGACAATTCAGACAGTTCACAGTGACAGACAGTTTTATGTGTCCATTGCGTTTTAGAAATAAGAGAGTTTTAGGTGTTTTCAGTCCATTGCGTTTTAGAATGAGTCATTTTTAAGTGTTTTCTGGCCATTGCGTTTTACAAATAAGACATTTCTTTGTGTTTTTTGTGCATTGCGTTTTAGGTAAAACACTTTTTATGTGTTTTCAGTCCATTACGTTTTAGAAAACAGACATTTTAAGTGTTTTCTGGCCATTGCGTTTTACAAATAAGACATTTCTTTGTGTTTTTGGTGCATTGCGTTTTAGGTAGAACACCTTTTTATGTGTTTTTGTTGCATTGCGTTTTAGGTGAAACACATTTTTATGTGTTTTCTGGCCATTGCGTTTTACAAATAAGACATTTCTGTGTGTTTTCTGGCCATTGCGTTTTACAAATAAGTCATTTCTTTGTGTTTTTGGTACATTGCGTTTTAGAAAAATGTCATTTTTTAGGGTTTTTTTTTCATTGCGTTTTACATAACTGGTGGTTTTTCTATTGCGTTTTACGCAACTGGGTTTTAATTTTTTTTTTTTAAATATAGCAATAGTATACTCGTTTTAAAGATAAAAAACCGCTCGTTTTTTTGGTGCAATTTTTATAAAAAAATAATGTCGTATGAAAGAGTTATTAACGTTTAAAAAATGAGGGGAATTGGAGTAGAGAGAAACTATTGGCTTGGATTGACTAGAATGCCCTTGAACAAATTCACGCGCCTCTTTTTTTCCTTTTCAATTTCCCTGATTTAATCTTAGCCCTTGATTAACTTAATGAATGGTCAAGATCACTTCCTAGCCTTCCTAGCCAAATAAACTTCCTATTGTATCTCCACCTATCAATATATTTAGAAAAACAGGTCACTTTAATTTATCTCAATTATTTAAACAAATAAATGAAAGGAAATTACCTTCAAAAAAATATATGCAGCGTTTAATAAGATATACAAATTAAGAAGAATGTAATTTAACAATAATAAAAATAATTTTTATTTTGTATAAATCCCTTAAACTTTTAACAGGTTTAACCCTTCATTTATGTTTAAATATCTTAGTTTTTTGTTGTTATTTTCAATCACAAACAGCCTCTGATTATGTTTTAAACATCTAAACAAATTTCTTCATGGCATTTTTTATGGTGTATAGTTTCATCACTCAGTTACTTTTATGAATTAAATGGATCTATGGATCGCCTTGAGTATTGAACTGTTAAAATGGGTCGATCTGTAAAATTATCGTTTGGATCAACTGATCAAGCTTTTTATGTATCTGATCCATAAAATATTTAAAGCATGGCTTGGCCCATCAAAAAGATTGGATACTAGTTATCCGTTTAACCCACTTAGTGGGATCAAGCCCAGTGAAGATGCCATTTTTTTCTTTACTCCTTTAGACAATAATGTAATGATTGTAAACCCGCCAAGCAAATCCGGCGTGATATGACATTCAAGTTGTCAAATTTACAGGTTGTAATATCCAGTTCCGGGTTGAAACCGTTATGGGTGTAGTCAACAAGGTCAAAAACTGATACCTTATCCAGGTTTTGGAGAGGAAGTGATCAGTTTTTTTTTTTTTTTTTTTTTTTTTTTTTTTTTGTTCCACCTTCGGGTTTTGACTGGTAAATGGTTTCAAAACATAGGGTATAGAACCTTATATACATATACCCGATGAGTAGGGTCGGGTATGGAATCAGGTTGGGAATAACCAAGTTATTTCATATGCGGTTTCAAGTAGGGTTTAACATGGGCGAAGTATAAAAGGGGCGGGGAGGGGCGCCCGACCCCCCGAACTTTTCGCTTAGTAGTGTTATATATGTAGTTTTCGTATAGAAATTTTTGGGTATATACGTTTTCGACCCCCCGGTTCTATAGAAATTTTTGGGTATATACGTTTTTGACCCCCCCCCCCCCCCCCCCCCCCCCCCCCCGTCTTTCGGGTCAAGCTTCGCCACTGGGGTTTAATACCTGGTTTTTTTTTTTGTTTTTTTTTTGCACCTCTAGACTCTAGTCAGGTTTCTCAAGTTAGGATCTAACAATGGTTCATTTAATAATTCAAGAGCTTAACTACTAGTTCTAGGCAAGGACACATAAACGCTTATAATTCTCTATGCAGATAGATAGGTATAAGAGTTGGTTAGTTTTACATCAAGAAAAAAAAAACCCAGGCTCTAGTTTTAACTCCAAATAATTTTAGTATAGTATCCTCCAAGTTTCATTATAGTGGAATCCTAAAAAATTTAAAATCCTAACTTACAATCACATGATCATGATTAAAATATTTTAACAAAAACACCATAAGTTATAAGTTATGTTTTGCGTTACAATACTTTAATCATATATGCTACGCATAAAATTTTAGCTCAAAGACTTGAACAAGCTTGGGTTTTCGACTCTCTAACCCACGAATTTTGTTCACATTTTTGTCTACATGAAAGTATACACCATCACCAACGATTAGCGAGTTACTAGTGAATACGTAGTGTGTAGAAAGTATAAACCCGATCTGTGCTACAAATCACCTTAAGGCCAGCGTACAGTAGCCATAAACCCGATAACAATATAAACAATAAGATTCTTCAAGATTGCTACAAAAACATCATGTGTGAAGGAAAAAAAGAACTCAGAAGGGCCTATTTCGTCATATCATATAATCAGACAGCGTGTTGGAACCAACAAACAGCAAAGGCATATAACATCACAGCTCATAGGTGCATCAGCCGGGAATCGACCCCGAGTCTGTACCATGGCAGGGTACTATTCTACCACTAGACCACTGGTGCCGTTGTTTAGGAAATCTGTCATCTCATTTAAATAGCGACACAACTTGGAGAAAACAATGTTTATGATTGTTATAGTATATTTGATGTTTTCTTAACCAACCTGTTTATCTTGAACTCAAAAGTTCGTAATCCGTGTCGACCCGAACAGATACTTTTTTTGGAACAACTTGTGTCATAAGAAACCCGAAGGGTCAATGTTTGTTTGTACAAAAGGATGAAGCTATAAAATAAACCTAAATTACAATTAAAATAGCATTTGCATTCTGTGTCAGGACGGACCTAGCTCTTTATGAGCCGTAGCACGGGACAGGGCTCAACTTCGTGTCGGTAGTGTATATTTATATATATATTTTCAGTTTTATAGAAAGGATACCCCTAAACAACTACGAGGACACCCCTAAATGTAGGTGAAAATGAGATGAAAATAAATTTTCCGGCCACCGGAAATGAAAAATTTGGTCGGCAAAAACTTGCGAAGAAGATGAAGTTTATTAAGGTCTTGAAGGGATAATACTAGCGATATCCATTACTCGATTAGAAAAAGAGTGGAGATAAACTTTAGTGCAAGAAAAACGAGCTAAACACTAGGGGATCGAACCATTCCGAAGTTGCCGGAACTCCGCCGGAATAGTCGGAGAAGATGAACCGATGAACGGGTGTTTGTTTTATTTAATTTTGAAAGTTTTGATATTGTACAATATTAGTCCCTGTAATTCTTAATATATTTAAACAGGTTAGGAACTTTAAATCCCTATATATTTCTAAACTTTGCCAATCAATACCTAGTTTTATAGCTAAAAACTGTTATGAATTTATTTCTTTAACTTGTCAAGCGAAAAAAAAAACAGTTCTTAGATTTCATTTATAGAATTATAAAATAGGATTCCATTTAATTTTATAAAGTTAGAAATTACTTATAAAAAAACTAAAAATTAATAATTGAGTAATGATGAGGTAAGAGCTTTATGAATACACCCTCTAGTGATATAACGTCCTCTATGACGTGGCGTGCCACGTGTCGCATAACGCCACCAAAGGGGCTTTATGACTATGGATGGCCTATGAAGATGAAGTTTATTGGGATTATGAATGAAAAAGCAAAAAGTTAAAGCAGTGAATATAGTCAAACTTCATTTAAAATGGACGGTGTCGATTAGATCTTGTAGCACATTACATTTCATTAACTAAAATAATGTGTCGTTCATTAATTAAAAGTAATATATATATAATAATGACCCAACCCTTATCTTATTATTAAAGCCTGAATCTATTGTTAGCCAAAAAAGTTTATATGTTAGCCTAAAATACAAAATAAGTTAATAACCCTTTTGAAGTTTCAAAGCGCGACAGTGGAGTGTTGGAAGGGAACGAAATGTCGACCTGAGTGCAGGGGCCAGACGTTGATCAGTGCTCATCCAAACAAGAACAGGCAACATAGTTCTTGACCTTTAGTTTATCGGATAGTGAAGCTAGGTTTGCTTTTACCAGTTGCAACCGCAACCGTTGCGCGGTGAAAATAAATCAAGACACCCCTGAGTTAAAGTTCTGGTTCCGCCACTGTTCTGTGTGCATTTGGGTTATCAACTTTCAACACTAGACGATCCCGATTTGAATAGCCTTGCTTATATGAAGAGCAACCTAAAACCGATTTGATATAGGGTATTTCTTTTTTTTTTTTTTTTTGTTGCTCTTTTATGAGTTATATCTCTTCTTTACTCACAATTGTTTAAGTGCACTTAAATCAACATTTTTTTTGAACTTTGTATTATTTGTAACTTGAATTGAGATTTTTTTTTCTTTTAACTTTGTATTGCTTCATACTCTTGTTGGAGGATTCACGAAATTCATATTGTCTTATGCAAAACAAAACGATGGTGATCCAACCATTGCAATGGATCCATCTTTTACTTTATCTTTTAGATAAGATGATCAAGTTTTTATTTTTATGTGTCTGGTTACTCTGTATAAGTTGATCAAGTTTTTATTTTGTCCTGATGTGGGTTTGCGTTAGGGCTAATTTCCATCAAGAAATAGAAATGATCTATTTTGATGAATTAAACAATCGTTTTTGGACAAACTGACACCCTTCGCACGAAAGGAGACACCATTCGCGCGAATGAGCAGCCCCTTCGCACGAAGGGACTGTTTTCATGTTTACGGTTTTGATTTCATTACTTATTCGATTCACGTTCATCAGTACAGCGAATGTTGAAGTCATATCAGATTCACCATCCTCAATATGAATGAATCCGAGTTGTGACAGTGTGTGAACTGTGGGAGCCTTGGCTTCCCAATCTAGTTCCACCGCCTCATTTGCGTATCACACGGATGAACACCAAACAGTTTACTAGTCATAAAGTAAGCTAACCCCGCCTCGCCTCCAACATTTTCCATGTTGGGTATGACACGCCTGGGTTGTTCTTATTTGACTGTTTGGCTATTTTATTTACTGTTTCCACTTTATGATACCTACTACTACTGTACAATGTCAAATAAGTTTACGATTAAATTTTATGCACGATTTCTCACGCAACAGAACTATTCGCACGAATGGGTGATGCCATTCGCACCAAAGGTCTGTTACTTGGTTTATTTCATACTTTTCATATTTTAAAGTTTGGTCTGAATACTTTATCACATTAGGATACTCACACCTTCATTTATCCATTATATGGTGACCTCGGTGTACTAACCCTTATCCATTTCGGCTCTCGGTTTCGTGTTTATCTACGCAAAACTGTGAGATTGAAAATCGAGGAATGGAACTAATCCTCAAGATGTGGTTTTCACCCCTAGCTTAACGATGTCGTTCCTAAGTGTGGTTAGTTCTTACCAATGAGAAGAGAATTTCGACTCGTTAGCAAGGTCCACTAGAGTGAAAATGGGAAATTTCCATTAAAGTAAGGAAATCACTCCTAACTTGATGGTAGAATTTCGTGAAAATAACCTGTAACGTAGATTGAAAGTCGTTACCAAATGTGGGAATCACCCCTATTTTGGTGAGTCGTTTCGATTGTAGGATAACAGTTGCTTTCAAATAATATAATATTCTACGTTTGTGCTTTTTTATACATCTCAGGTTATAGTTTTTTTATTTTATTTTTAGTAGTTCTTCTTAAAAAATTTCATATTTTTAAGTTATTATTATGTAATGTTTTTAATTGTTAATGTGAAAGAATAATGAGTTGGATCTCTTCTCATCTAGCATATACTCTTATGATTTAAATGGATTCACGGATTGACTCGAGTACTTAATCGTAACAATGGATTAATTCATTAAGTTATCTTTTGGGTAATTTTTTTTTCTTTTTTGAACTCCGAACACACACACCCAAAATGTATTTCAAAAATTCACTTATTGTTTATTTTGCGAATTTAGACTCACACCACTTTGATGGGAATATATACCTCGTGATTAGCGGTGGGCAAAAAAAGCGGTTATTAACCAGAAGCACATGCGGTTATTAACCGCTTGGTGGTTATTTTTAATTGCCGGTTAGTAACCAGTTATAGATATATAGTATAGGAACCGATTATTACTGGCTTTTAACTTGTGGACCAGTTAACCGAAAAAAAAAATTTAAAAAAAAAAGCAAAAAACCGGTTATTAATCGGATCGGTTAAAGTGATTAACCGGATCAATTACAGCAATAACCGATTAAAGTAAAAAAGGTGAAATTATCCGAACCGATTATGTAAGTTAACCGGTTTGTGCACCTCTACTCGTGATCAAGTTTAATTTGTCGCAGATCTATAGAACATGTTTAAAGCTGGGCCCAACCCATTAACAAGATTGGATACCACATAATGTGATGGACCCAACCACAACTAAAGGCATAAGACTAATTTGACAGAACAGCTGCAAAACAAAAATTTTGAAAAACAAAAGAGCTCAGAGAGGCCTATAGTGTCTTCAACTAGAAGTCAGACACATCTGATGGACCCAACCACCCAATGTTTTAAATACCGGTATGAACCGGCCGGTTATACCGGTTAAATCGGATACCGGACACGTGTCCGATACGATAAAGGTCGGTAAACCCCAATTACAGTATGTCTTATGTACCGCCGGTAAATCCGGTTCTACCGGTTCAAACCATTGAACCGGTTTGCATTATCTTAAAATTTGATTTTTTAATTATAAAAAATATGATATTAAGGTAATACGGACATTCCAATATTGGTAATTAACCTAGTGTCTTCCATTACAATATTTCATCGCTATTGAAGCTATTACTCACATCATCCAATGTAATATTGTTTATAAGTAATAAAAATGCTCTTAAAAATACATAACATCTTACAAGAAAACAATTGTTTTAGATAAAACCATAATTAGTTATATAAATCTTAATTGAGATTGAATTGTTTTTTTAGATTAATTTGTATTTTACGGAATTATAGTGGTAACTAGTGACCCGGTTGAACCACCCGGTACAACCCGGTTTAACCGGTTGAACCATTTCAGAGGCTAACCCCGGTATGAATAAAAAACCGGTTTTTAAAACATTGCAACCACCAGTAAGGCTTTTCATCACAGCTCATGTATGCACCAGCCGGGAATCGAACCCGGGTCTGTACCGTGGCAGGGTACTATTCTACCACTAGACCACTGGTGCTGTTGTTTCATTTGATTGACCCACAACCTTTAAACAACATACTTATAAGACCTAAAGATTTGGCCCCTATCAAATGAAGTCTTTTGTTATAAGGTTGTGGGTTGATTTAGCTATAGTTTTATTTTGAACAAAATAAGGAAATGAGAGAAGTTGCCGAACAAGAAGACTAGAACTGGTCAATTGTATGTCAATTTTTTCTAGTACCACTCAACAATCCTGCATTGACTAGTTTTCTTCTACAAATCATCTTCTTTATCTACTTTTTTTGTGCATATTTATGATAATGGCACCCCATGATTCTTTATGTACTTTTTTTGTGTTTTCAGCACGTGAATATTTCACTTATTTACAAAAATGTAATCACATATATATTACTTTTTTTTTAAACGTGAACTTCATTAAAACAAACCGAACCCGCAAACCGGGACGGACAGAACAAACTAGACTACAGATTTACAAATTTACACCAATTCCCCCAGTCTAACAAGCCCTTCTTAGCCCTGTGTTTGAACCAAAGGAAGCTAACCGTCCTAACCTCGCTAAAGATATCATCAATACTACTCCTCTTGCCATTGAATCTCAGATTGTTTCTAGCCTTCCACAAACTCCAACAAGCCGTAATCACAATTCCTTGGAGAGCCTTTCTTTCCGACAACACCCTATCTCCCATCGTGTGGACCTCAAGCAAATCTCTAAAGGAGAAACGAAAACTTTCAAGACCCGACACCAGAAACTAATTCTTTCCCATAAACCCAAAGCCAAAGGACAAGCAGTAAAAAGATGCAGCACGGAATCAGAATCGGCACCACAGAAACTGCAATCAACACCGGCAACCACTACACCCCTCGCGGCTAAAGCCTCAACTGTCGGAATCCTATCCACCTCTGCCCGCCAAGCCAGAATATTACATTTTGACGGAACCCACTTACACCAATCCATGACAAAACGGTTACTGTAATCCCTCATAGAATCAATAAGCTTCTTAACAGCCGCAACCGAGAAGCCCTCTGAATCAGAATCAAGCCACCTCCAGTGATCATGAGAATCAGATAAACAAACCGAGCTCAGAGCTGAAACCAAATCACGCCATTCCGCCACTTCGTCATTAGAATCGGGATCATGTCTCCACAACCAGTGCCCCTCTCCGAGTAACCGATCACGCATACTACAAGATTTCACAACCTCCAAGCGAAAGATAAGAGGGAACCTATCATTTAACGAAACATCAAATAGCCACGGGTCCAGCCAAAACATTATGCTATCACCCCTACCCACCACACCTTTGAACAAGTTTCGGATCGCCACATTTTCCACAATCGGCCTCTTCAGCACCGAGACGATGTTGCACCAAACACCACCATACCCTTTTTTTTGCCGGAAAAAAAAATCCCACTCAGATCCGCCTACATGTATCGCATTAATAACGTTCACCCACAAGTTTTCCTTCTTATTTTTAAATCTCCAACCCCATTTGGCTAACAAAGCAGTGTTGATATCCTTATCACATATATATTACTTAATCTTATAGATTCTAGGGTGATAAAGTGTTACTGTTTTTTTAATGGTTCTTATCACATATATAAACAGGATAAATAATTGGAGTCCGATATTTGATATTCTTGAATGACGACTATCTGCGTGGAAATCTCGTATTCTCTCTATAGGGGATAGGGTGACCCTAATTAAGTCGGTTCTCGAGAGTCTTTCAATTTATTTTTCTCAGTTTTAAAGCCCCGGTCGGGATTGTGGAGAGACTGGAGGCGGTTATGCGAAGGTTCTTGTGGTCGGGTACAAATAATTTGCATTAAGTTCACTAGGTTTCGTGGGAGCGGGTAGACGCCTATTAAAATGGGTGGGTTGCAGGGTCGTTTCAACCTTTTTGGAGGCCCAAGGTGAAATTAGAATTTAAGGCCCTTTTTTCCTTCTTTAATTATTATAAACGATACTCCTTTATCCGTATTTGGAACCAAACAATAATCTAACACAACTATAATAGAGAGTAGTTTGCTTGTATAAGAATCAAACAAATCTAAAACAATAAGTTTGCACTAATATTAATAGTTAGCATGTTAATTTTCTTTTAAGTTGGGGTCCTATTTTTTTGGAAGCCCTAGGCCCAAGCCTGAGTTACTTGTACTATAGGTCCGGTCGTGGTGGGTTGGGGATTCCAAAACTGCAAGATGTTAATAACGCTTTGATTACTAAGTGGGCATGGAGATTTCTCAATGAAGACAGAAGTATGTGGAAGAGAATCATTGTTGTTTTTCATGAGAGGAGGAAGAGTGGTCCTTGCTTCCTTCTAGTAAGGTGTTATCTAGATGCTGAAACTCTATAGGGCTAAATCTAAGCTGAAATTAGGAGGTAACAAGTTTAGCAGTTTTGTTAAAGGCAAGGTGGGAGGGGTGATAAAATCAAATTCTGGTGGGGTATTTGGGAGAGTAACTTGCATTTTAAACTCAGATGATGGTTTGGAGAGTGTAAAAGATTGCCTACTTTGGCACAAAACTCGACTAAATTGAATGTTCCCCGCCTGATTCATGTTGCTAATTTCGATGTCTATCTGAATGTTAATTGATTACCTCTTTTGCTCAACGATGCGTTTATATCTGATGCAAACACTATAATCTGTGGATCTGAAGTGCTACTTCCACACACCTCAAGCCACTTGGAAATACTTCTTGAGTGGATTAAGTAGGATGCTAGTTCTCACATGGTTCCAAACGAAAGAAAAGGACTATCACAAATGCTAGCTTTTGCTTATGTTGTTGTTGTGAATCAGTATCACCTTTATGCTGAAATTGATGTTACTTTTGCTAATTTATATTGACCCCACTTGAAAACAATATCACCTTTGACAATTCTCAAGATGCAAGGAACTTGGTGCAAACTCATCAAAATTTAAAGCTTCTAATTTTGATATCCTAGTTGTTTCCTCACAAGAAGTGACAATGGGGGAATGATTTCTTGCACTAGGTTCTGCTGCCAAAAGTTGGTCAACTACTAAGGAATCTAGTTGTGGCTACTTGGTTTGCATCATTGGTTGTGACAACCCCCAAGTTGTTGATAAAAAATTCAACGGTTGCCGACTAATGGAAAGGGTACAACTTATTTTTCTTGGTTGCTAATGTATTGTCATCAAGGGCCCTTAGAAAGAACTGAGATAAGAACATTTATTAAAACTTCTGGAATATATATGATTTATATCATTAAATAGATTCGACTTATTACTTTAGAGTGCTGCCTAATTCCTAGAAGAGAAGTGGCTAAGAAATTTGTATCCTCGCTACAGCTCGTATTCGAAGACGTTTTCTCTTCGGGTACTACTTTTGGACATTCATTTTTAAAGAGCTCATGGACCTATGTACTGCGTACACTTGGATTCTTTTCCCACGTTCCAATGCCCATCATATTGAGTTGTTAACCACCCAAACTCTGGTAACACAGTACCTTTTCCATTGCCCACACTCAACAAAACAAGTGATTGTGCAATGGGTTCCCACCATTACATCATTTGCAGCTCTTTATGGGCATAAGCCAGCAGCATAGCTTCTTTCACCAAACCATGGCACATTGATTGGAAAATCGCTCCTACTACTGAATTTATGATCATCGAAGATGCCATATCACCACCCGAAACAGAAAACGAAACAAGAACGAAAGCAACAAGGGGTCCTATCTGGTTCTCTGCGATGAGTAGCATTCTATTTGATGATGTGAACTTAATATCACCATTATAGAGCTCAAAGAATGCAACTAGTGATGGCATAGTAACCACATATGGTGTTTAAACACAAAGTTGTTGGGTGGACTAAAGGAAGCCATTTCTACCGGCTTCAATGTGGTAAAAAGAGTTTCCTACCACTTGCACACTAGTGTATTGGATTGGAAGTCGATAAGCAAACTACAAGAATTTATAACTATTGGGAAATGTCTAAACACATCAGTTTATTGGAGTTCACAATGCAGCCTTAGAACATGTCATCTAATTGCTATTTTTTAAGACAGTTGGATCAACTAGATGCTATGAAATTAAACTTCGACGCACTACAGATTCTCCTAGCAATGTAACAACTTGGACGACTAATTCTATCCTACTTACACGAATTCATGCCTTCTACCTTGAGGACAAGGTGGTTTTGAAAGGGGCGGCGTATGTTATAAACCGGGCTAGACCAACTTATCAGCCCAGTCCAGTGACCCAACAAATTGGGCAGCTATGTGGAAGCGATGATATAAGCAAGAGTGTGGGAGAAATTAGGATAACAAATATGATATATGTGTTTGTGATCTTCTTTCTCTCATCCTTAACTTGTAACCTCTGAATTCCCATCACCTATTCTATGTTATCTAATTTGATTTTACGTTGTAATCATTTCATCAAAGCAATACAGTCACAACCTTGTACTTACTGAATTGATTATCACGGTTTATATCCATTTGAGTTCACTTCACGGATCTTTGTGTTTTATGCAAGGAAGGGTAGGAATCTATTGATCACATTTTTACGGGTTGTATGGTGGCTTCGGAGGTCTAGGCTCGTATATGTGTATGGTGCAAACTTCCCTCTTATGCTAGCTTTCTCCTTTAAAGATCTGATGGACTTTCAAGCAACTTCAAGATTGAATTAACAAAAGGCGAAGGTCATTCATGGTTTGGTCTATTACCAGTTGAGTTATGTGGAAATCTTACAGCTTTCTTTGGTTTAAGTATAGATCTAGATTCTCAAGTGGATCCTGGGTAGATTGGTGTAATTTCCCTTTGTACATGTGTGGTTTGCCTATGTTTTTTGTGCGGGCTGCCGTTGGGTTGAGTTTCTTTGGTCCGGTGGTTATGTGAATAAAATTATCTTTCAAAAAAAATTAAGAGTAAACTTCTGTTTTGCTCCTTGTGGTTTGGTCATTTTAATGGTTTTGCCCCAATCATTTCAAAATGGTCATTTTCCTCTAATTCTTTACTATGTTTTTCCTATTTTGCTCCCCGCCTCTAACTCCATCCAAATTGTTTGTTAACTGAAAGGGTATTTTGGTAACATAATACCCTTAGTTTTATACTTGAAGTTACCAAAATACCTTTTTAGTTAACAAACAATTTGGATGGAGTTAGAAGCGGTGAGTAAAATGGGAAAAACATAGTAAACTATTGGAGGAAATGACTATTTTTAAATGATTGGGGCAAAACCGTTAAAACAACCAAACTACAGGGAGCAAAACAGAATTCGTTATTTTGATACAGAAACAAATTTTGGAATCGTTACTTTCAATAATGTTGTTATTTTGAAACAAAAATAGTTGTTCTAAAACGTTTAGATGATAAAACGTTCATTTCAAAGTATTTATCACAAGTAGTTGGGGTTTTGGCAACCCATGGCATTATAGCCTAGTGGTATCTTGGAGGTGGGATAAGGCTTATGACCATTAGGTCATGGGTTCGATTCCCACAAAGGGGGTTTTTCCCAGATTTATTGGGTTTCCTCCTGAATTGGTGTATAGGCATTATTGCCTAGTGGAGATGGATATGATCGGGTGGTTCTGCTGGTGGCACGATGATACTCCAGTGGTCCGTCAGTGATCCAAATTTGCCGTTCAAAAAAAAAAAGTTGGGGTTTTGGCATGTTTCCTATACATATTTATTGTGCACAAAGAATTAAAAAATGGCATGATAAATATCAAAATTAACCTAATTTGATAATTTGAGGTGTGAGACAATAATAGGTTACGTAAACGGAGGAAAACGTATCAAGATAAAGCTATGCATTCATAAAGAGAGATAAGGCTAAGTGGGGCGAAAAGAGTTTTCCATAAGATAAGAATTGAAAAGTGAAAACTATTAGCTTCAAACGAAATTTATGAATATAAACGGAGAAAAAACGTATCAAGATAAAGCTATGCATTCATAAAGAGAGATAAGGCCAAGTATAGCGAAAAGAGTTTTCAATCAGATGAGAATTGGAAAGTAAAAACTATTAGCATCAAACGAAATTTATGAATAAATGATTGTCGATAGAAAAGGAATTCATTTACCACCGTTCATTTATTCTTATATATAAAAAGGAAGTATTCTTTGTTAAAAATCCATAATTTTCAGATTTTAGGGCAGTCTTATACTATTCTTGCATTACTTATATTAGTATCGTTTCTTTATTTATTTATTTTTTTTTTACCTTTTTTAAATTAAAAAGGGTTAAATCCACACATGGGTAGTATCAAAGGGGGATGATCGATGTGTACTTCATATTGGTGTTAAGAAAAGCATATTCATATGCTGGTTTTTATGTTTGACAGGTTGGTTTCATGTTGTTTTGTACTCTTCTTCCTGTCAAGTGTCAACCATATTACTATGAAAAGCGATTGTCTCAATTATTAATTATAATAATATACTATTATTTCATAAAATTAATTAACATATATTGTCGATAATGACTAGTGATTATTATTATTCTACAAGTTGTTCTCTTGTTTCAGTTTGATAGTTTATAATAACTGATGTATTAAAAACTAATAAAGAATTATATAACCTTTAACTTATTATGAGAGTATAACTATATAATTTTCAATCTTTTTATATAAGTATGTAATAAAACAAGGAATCCACTATTTACACATTCCTAAATCTTATTCTCACATCCCTTTTCACTCTATCTCTCTCTCTATATATATATCTATGTACGTATAGAGAAAGATAGAGATGAGGGATGTGTGAATATTAACTCCCTACAAAGACGGAAAAACATGTCATTATTGATTTTGCATTTGCACATGTGCAACGTTAGCATATATGCATTTTCAAATTAAAGTACGAAATGAGACTTGATGAGTATGATGTACGCAAAAAAAATTCCTTAAAATTAATCTTGAGATAAAAACAAGTTAGCATGTCATGTTTTTCATAATGTACATGTAATGTTTAGTTTTTATACGAACCAACAATGTCTATCTTATCTACAAATTACTAGAAAATTAGTTATCCTCTCATACATCAAAACGTCAAAGACGTGTTGATCGTATGTAAAATCAAACGTTATGTATGACCATTGCCTATACCGTAATGAACGGTATGAAATATGCTAAAGATCTCATGAACACATTGTAAAATTATTGGAACAAAACTGAATTGGCTTTTGAGTATTTAAAAAAAAGATGTAATCATTCCATGAAGACAACTAATCAAACAATTAACAACTAAATCCAAAAGCGCTCATGTGTTCTCTGAGTCACAAGATGGGGACCATCAACACCTAGACACGATATATTAAAGTTTCAACTAAAAATATGTAATTTTATAAGACGGTCCGTAGTGGGACGTTTTTTTTTAATTTTTCAAAAATCACGTCGCATAACGCCCCGGTCACCATTACAGGGGGCGTGACCGGACGTTATTTTTCGAAAAATTTGTCTCCGGCGTTTTAATTATAACGCGTAAAATTGCGAGGATCGAGGAAAAACTACCGTTGTCAAACGGTCAAATGCTGTTTTAATTTTTTTTTTTTAATTTCATAAATTAACCCAACTATATATATCAACCATTTAACATATTTTTTATACAACAACTACTCACTTTCTTCTCCATTATTCTATTTTTTATAAAAAAACACCACTTTCTCCTACATTTTTACACAATCATGCATCCATACCGACCCCCTTTTGGTGTCCCCGCAAGACCCACGAACCCGAACACAACCCAACCGCAAACCCCGTACAACCTTCAAGACATGGATCCGAGCTTTTTAACTTACGCGGCTTACTTGAGTGGCGCCCCTCCGTTTGTTCCTCCCACTTTCGGCTATGGTCAAGCCGGCGGGTCTCAACCGTCACAGCCCGAAGCCGAACCCGATGTGGAAGTCGTACCGGAGACGCAACCCGAACCGGTGCAAGAAACATCGAAACGCGGCAAAAGGTCGTGCACTCTTCTTTAGCACGTGGGATAGGGTTACAACTTATAATTTTTGACATACAACTTATAATTATTTTTTTTGTAGCAAACTTTCAAACGGGTCCGGTTTTTTGGGATAGGGTTCGTGCACTCTTCTTTAGCACGTGGGGTCAAGGCGAACATCGGGACAAAGATTCCATTTCTAGCAAATGGACCGACATCAACAACAAGTGTCATGCGTTCCAAGAAGTCTTCCAACGTAACTACGATAATCGGCCGAGCGGTGAAGGTGACGTGGGGGTTTTAACGAAGAGTTTGGAGGAGTTCGAGAGGACAAAATGCCCTTTCACGTACTACAAGTGTTGGGAGCTACTACGAAAAAGTCCAAAGTGGGCGGTAGTTAATCCAATGACGTCTAGTAGTAGACGTCGGGCTAAAAGGTCAAAAACATCATCCTCCGTTGACCCGTCAACTCCAACATCGGATGCCCGCAATGTTGATTTAAATGAGGCGGTGGACGTTGACGAGGGCATTCAAGAAGAGTTGGTCCGACCCATCGGTAGAAGAAAGGGGACCGGGGAAAAAACGGTCGAGTCGTCTTCCGATCTCGAGTTAAAGGAAGATTTCGAGGAGATGAACCGTCCTCTCCAAGACATTCGCGATCTCGGTTACCAACGTTATGAGATCATGAAGGAACGAGTGGCCGAAACCAAAAAATTTAACGAGATGCAAGAGGCGAGGCAAATGGAAAAGGACATTGAGTTTTTGTCCAAACCTATCGACCACCTACAAGGCGATGCGTTGATCCTTGCGCAAATGCGTCGCCAAAAAATTAGAGAAAAATATGGACTCTAGATCATGTTATTTTTTTTAAGTTTAGTTTTTCTGTTTTTTTTTTTATTTTCTGTTTTTTTTATTTTTCTGTTTTTTTTTTTATTTTCGGTTTTTTTATTTTTCAGTTTTTTTTTTATTTTCTGCTTTTTTTTCAGTTTTTTTTATTTTTATTTCAAGTAATGTAATTTTATTTTTAAATTAATGAAGTTTTTTTATGTTTTAAATTAAAAAAAAATAATTGTGAAATGATTGAATGGGGGTTATTGGCATAATGCCCCACTACGCCACTTTTGCTATAATGCCCCCTTGCTGACTAGGACGCCACGTGTCGTATAATGCCCCATAGTGGGGGCATTATAACCCTCTAACACTACACATGGTCATCTTTATTTGTAATAATTATTTGCCTGTTTGACTATTTGTATGATTTTTATTAGTTAGTAGTATTAAGCCTATGCGTTGCAGTGGTTGTTATAAAACTGTGTTAAGTAGTAGCAATACTATACCATTGTCAGTGACCACCAACACCGGAAAAGCTCGTAAAAACAAAATAAATAAAACGGAAAAAAAATAACGCCAAGCGAAAAACAGACGTAAAATCTTTGAATCACGCACGCTCGTCGTTGAGAAATTAAACCGAAACGTAAAATATAGAAAAAATAACTAAGTCCATCCAGGACCCGCGTGTGGGACGAACTTATCAAACACAGAAAATACATGACGTGATGGGCCAGTGAAACGGGAAAAAAATATACAAAAAAATGTTGAACCCCACACGCACGTTGCGGTGTGTTAACTCACAAAATTTAGAACGAAACGAAAAACTTGAGAAAGATGAAAAGCATGATGGACTAAAATTGAAAATAAAAAAGAGTTGGGATTAAATTGCAAAAGATGAAAAACTTTGTGTTAAAAGTAAAAAAAACAAAAGGTCTAAATTGCAAAACTGAAGTCATTTATTAATTTTAGATAAAGATAAGGATAAAAATAGGTGATATCTATGTATTGATTATTGATTAACTAGGTTATAACCCCGTGTATTACACGGGGTTGAATAAACAAATTTTATATACTAAATAATAAAACAATATATCTTTAAAAGCCTCATTTATTGTACGGGTTGAATAAATATAATTTTATACATTAAATAATAAAAAGTTATATCTATAAGAACTATATTGTACGGGTTGAATAAATGTAATTTTATATACCAAATAAAAATGTTATATCTTTAAAACCACGTATCTTACACGAGTTGAATAAATTTAATATTGTTTTCCGAATAATAAAATAATACATCTTTAAAAAACCCCATTTATTACATGGGTTGAATAAATGTAATTTTATATACCATATAATAAAAAAAATTACATCTTTAAAAATATGCGCATTACACGGTTTGAATAAATGTAATTTTTTGTACTAAATAATAAAAAAATATATATATTCTTAAAAAAAACCATGTGTATTGTACGAATTGAGTAAATCTAATTTTATATATCAAATAATAAAAAAAGTTATATTTTAAAAAACTCATGTATTACATGGGTCGAGTAAATGTAATTTTGTATAGTGAAAATAAAAATATTTAATATATTAATACAAAGTTTGGTTTTCGTGATAAAAATAGATTATTCTGTTGTTGTAAAATTTGTTAACTAAGAGTCTCAATAAATTTAACCCTTTATTTAAAACTCCGTAAATGTATAAATGATAAATAATATTAGTTAATTTTATTTTAAGTTTCGTAAAATCTATTTGATACCAAACTAAAAAAACCTTCAAATATAATTAATTCAAATAAATAATATTATAAATGAGATGGAGATCAAACAAAATACTAATTATCCATAAGATATTAAACTAATAATATTTAGTAGGAGCGTCATCTATAATATAAGATTTTAAATTAAATATTCAAATTATAAATGAGATGGAGATTAAATAAGATATTATACTAAATATTTAGTAGAAGGGTTATCTATAATATAAGATATTAAATTAAATAATATTTAGTAGAATGGTTATCTATAATTAATTAGAAGAGATTAAACTAAAATAATAATTATTTATAAGAGATGGTCTAATATGATGACAAGTGTCCTTAAATTAGTTTATAGTACAGATTATGCTGCTATTTTTGTTTGTAATGAACATTTACACATGAGCATCATTTTATTGTTACAATTATTTCCAATGTTTTAAATACCGGTATGAACCGGCCGGTTATACTGGTTAAACCGGATATCGGACACGAGTCCCGTACGCTATAGGCAGGTAAAACCTGAATAAGGTATGTCTTATGTACCGGCGGTAAATCCGGTTCTACCGGTTCTAACCGTTGTACCGGTTTGCATTATCTTAAGATTTGATTTCTTAATTTTAATAAAATACAATATTAAGGTAATATTGATCTTCCATATTTTCGGTAATTAACCTAGTTCCTCCTATTCCAATATTTCATTGTTGTTGAAATTGGTACTCGCCTCGTACAATGCAATATTGTTTATAACTAATAGAAATATTCTTAAAATGATTAATAGTTTACAATAAAAATAGTTGTTTTTTGATAAAACTATGATAAGTTACATAAATCCTAGTTGAGATTGGATTTTTTAGATGAATTTGTATTTTATGGAATTTATATGGTTAGCTAATAATCCGGTTCAACCGCCCGATACAACCCGGTTCAAAGCGGTTGAACCATTTTAGAGACCAACCCGATATGACTTAAAAACCGGTTTTTAAAACATTGATTATTTCTTAATCAAGAAAACTTAATATAAAATAGAAGATACCCTGATATGTAATAGTCACCAAAATGATATGTTCTTCCGTACAGAGGGACTAACCCTGCCAATTGACAAATCAATATAAATAATAATAATTTTAGATTATATCTTCGCAATATAAATAATTTTAATTTAGATTAAATATTATTATTTTTAGTATTATTAATAATTTTAATCAATTAAATGAGAGAATGACAAATGTCCCAAAACAGGTTTCTTTTATTATATAGTATAGATATAGATATAGATATGAATATTAAAAAAAATTATTAAATAAATATAAATAAAATTTATGAGGTTGAAGGATAGAATGCCATGTAATATTATTTGAAGTCTTTTATTATAGGTTAGATTTTATTGGTAAAAGGTAATAAAATCAGAATTTTGTAGCATAACGAAGATTCATACACATGGATCAACTTAAAATAAACTCTATAAACTACAATTGTGAACAAAAGAGGAAAACACAAATAACAGTTAAGTATTCATTTAAGTTTAATTAGTTTGCACCATCAACTTCTACACAAGTCTTTAAAGTTGCAGGAATCTTATTTAAAATGATTAGAATTAAAATTAAAACTATAAAAGGAATCTTATCTTAAAAAAATGTATTTCAAAATTCAAACCCATTTAAAGTGGGTTGTTTGATCGATTGAGACAATGGTCAAATGTTTTTGAAAACAAACTCTTTTTTTTAATTAGTGAGGCATGTGTGTCCCTATTATCTCTACTGATTATGGAATACAAACTTTTGGTGAAGAACAAGAGTGTACATAAAGTGGTTTCATTAACATTCACCCGAATTATATATGTGTTTTATAAATTAAGTTTACCTTAGCAATAAAAAAGGGTCACAATTTATTAAGAGGAAATCATACATGTGGTTGTAGTGATGAATTAAAGTTTCAGTTTTGATCTTAGCTTTTAAGCAAGTATGTATTTGGCCTCAGTTGTTTGCTAAATCATAACACGTGTGATTCTTAAGATGAACGTTAAAACATCCATTTGATTTTTCAGTGATATATCCTAGTGTGGTTGCTGATACAATGCAAGAATTATTAGAGATTCACAAAAAGGTAATGGTGTCAAAATATAAGAGAAGGGTGATTCAACTGATAATACTAACTTTGTGTTGGGAGATATGGAAGGCGCGAAATGAACTTATTTTTCTGGCAAACGTATCGTAATCAACAAGATCTTCGGCGAAATACAAACAACGTCTTTCCTTTGGGCGAAGCACAGGGCGAAACAGAATAATTTGGAGTGCGATATTGGATAACTTTTAATATAATCGAGTAATGTATCATTATTAGGCGGAAATATGGGTGATCGTGTATAATAAGTTGTTCAAGAATAGTGTCGTTGAGTTTCTCGACCCTTTGTCTTAGGATTAGTCAGTTCTATTTCTCGATGGGGGCACCGGTCTAGTGTCTTGCTTAACCAAGCATTGTATACAATTTGGTGATGAATAAAATATCGTTTGACGTTCAAAAAAAAGTTAAAATAGTAAAAATCATAAATTTTTGTTCGACGCTCTATCTCTTTGTTCTTACTTCATTTGCGAAACTAAATGACGATTTCATCTTATTCATTATCGTTTAATCTAGTAGTTCACTTTTAGAGATGTTGATGGGATGTGTGATGCATATGCGCCATTGTTGGTTATTGTCACACCCCAACCGATGGCGGAATCATCGGGGCGCGGCACTGAGCGAAACAGATTGTCCAGAAGTTTCCATAACAACTATATTTACCAAATATTTAAAGCAACACGTCCCATACCATGTCATAAATGATAATACAATTATTACAGAAAAGATCTAGTCAAATTGTTTTGTTCCGACAACTCAGATTTTTATTACAGACAATTGTTTATTGTTGACCTAGGTCTTTCCTAGCCTCGATTTCACAGCAAAGTAAGCAAATAAGCATCCTAAGCACCTGTCACATATGTTAAATAAAAGTCAATACACATAGTGTAAAGGTGAGCATACAAGTTTAATAGATATAATAGAGTTCGAAATCGATTACGCATAACCAGCACGTACACAGTGTAAAATGAGGCATGTTAGTTATCGACATGAACCTATCGATACCAATGACTGCGGGTTGACTGCCCAAGGCAGTTCGCGATACACACTCACCACTGTGAGCCATGTAACTAATTGTCCTTAACAACCCTTGAGTGAACAGGTGCTGAGTCCAAACTATAGTACTATTGTTGCTAAGGCAGGTAGACAACATTCCATGTGTAAACATAACAAACAAGCATTCATTAAGTCACGTATAACATGCGGTAACAGTTAGCGTTTAAAAGTATTGCGTAGTGTGTTCGATGTGATTTAGAATAAGTAACGTATGTAACACCCAAAAGTGCATAAAGCAAAAAGGGATCGAGTATACTCACAGCGATTGGTGGATTGAAGGGAGCGCTAGAGAGTAAGGTTAGCCTGATCAGGCGATATCATAACGATAGGCGACGCGTAAAACAATACAAGTGTTAGTGGGTAGGACAGCAGGTCGATCGGATGGTAGTCCGATCGGACAGCTGATCGTGCGAGTGGCAGTCCGCACGGATAGTCACCCGATCGAGTGGCCTTCCGAGTGGATTGTTTCTTCCTGTAGGAAGGATGTGTTTATGTATGATGGCTGACTTTTGAAGTTTTTGTTGTAGCATTTTGAAAACATAGAAGTATCACAACCCTTCAGGTCGATCGATCGAACGACCGTTCGATCGGGCGTTACCCCGATTGGATGGACACTTCAGTGAGAACAAGTTCACAGCAGTTTGTCCTTCGATCAGATAGTAGTCCGATCGGGTGGCAATCCATTGGTATTGAACATGTTGAAAATTGTTTAAGTGTTGAAGTTTAAATGTCACATGATTCGAGATGTAATCTGATTGAATGGTAGTCTGATCGGACAACAACTCGCTCAACGTTCAGACTTCAAATGTTGGTAAACAGTTTAAGTGTGGGACCCAAGGTGTAAGTCGATCGGATGACAACCCGTTCGGGTGACAGTCCGGTCGGACGGCAGTACGATCGGACGGCATTCTGTCCTGGTCGTTCCGTTCTTCTTACACTTGGTTGTTTTGATAGTTTGTCGTTTTATCGAGATGTTTTGATAACGTGTTAAGCAACTGGAACCTCGTCAATACTTGGTGCTCCTGATCGGACAGGAATCACCCAAACCTGATCAGTTAACTGTTCGAGACGGTGTTCCATGTTTAACCCGAAATCGGTAAACCTCGTTGATAGAATCCAGATCTTGAACCAACACAACCGCAAGAATGAGTAGGAAGTTGGTGCAAGCTCCGATTCTATCGGTTTTAAGTGCATTGAGTGTAAAACAGTTGAAAGAAAGTTGGAAACATTCTCTCAATCCTTTTCACTGTGAATATGTTTAGATCTACGAAAGATCTTCGTTTATGTGGAAATCGGTTAGATTCAAGTTGCTCTCAATGGATTGAGGCCAAAACATGAAGTTCTCAAGAACACCATGATGACATCATCCTAGAACACCTCAAACCTAGTGATTTCACGGTTGAAAGTTAAGATTTAAAAGATAGAAAGGTGTAGAATCAAGTGTAGATCAAAGATGTACAAGATTTAGGTTGAGATCTTACCGGAATTGAGAGAAATCAGAGAAAAAGCAAGGTTGAAGCGCTGGTTGGACAGAGAATTCCAAAAGTAGAAAGTTTGATGGTGACATGGGGTATTTATAGGGTTACACAAAATGGAAAGGAGTGGGTCGATCGGGTGGTAGCCTGATCGATTGGCTGGCCGATCCAGCGGCAGCTCGATCGATCAGCTGGTCGATCGGTTGGTCACCTGGTTGATTGGCTAGTTGGTTCGAGTGTTCGGTGCGACGATTTGCTGTTTCGATTGCGGTTGCGAGCGATGCGAATGCGATAGAGTTTCCTATTCAAATTACTTTTAATCCCAACTACTATATCTAACATACAATCATCCTACATCATTTGCATTTAGCGATTGCGATTTGATTGTGATTCGGGTTTCGATTGCGTTTCAATTGATCACCACAAAATAACATAATTAAACATGCACAAGTAACACATAAAAGGCACGCACACATATATAATTAACCAAAATGCGTAATTCGAGCTGCGAGCGTGATTGCGATGAGCGATAAGCGATTGAATAAGCGATAAACATCGATAAGTAGCGAATAAACCTCGATTATTAATAAATACTCCACATAATACAACTAACGTAACGCATAAAATAGACTATCTACGAGTCAAAGAAGTCAAAATAGGAATTGAGCAAAGAGAGATCGCAATTAGCAATCTTTTCTTCCTTTGACTTCAATCTTGACTTTGACTTTGACTTTCGAAACACGGGGTGTTACAGCCTCCCCTAGTTGAGGGAATTTCGACCCGAAATTAGGCCGAAGCCATAACAAACAACTGCGGGTACTTCGCCTTCATGTCGCTTTCGAGTTCCCAAGTGAACTCTGCGCCTCATTTGCCTTCCCATCGGACTTTCACAATAGGAATGCGCGAGCGTCTGAGCTGCTTGGTTTGGCGGTCCATGATTTCGACAGGCTTCTCCACGAAGTGTAGTGTTTCGTTTATTTGGAGGTCATCAAGGGGTACAATTAAATCATGCTCAGCCGGGCACTTTCGGAGGTTCGAAACATGGAAAGTCGGGTGGAGGTTACTCAGTTCCTCCGGCAGTTCGAGTCTGTAGGTGACTTTTCCGATCATCTCCAGAATCTTAAAAGGTCCAACATATCGAGGCGCTAGTTTCCCTTTCTTGCCGAATCTGACCACATGTAACAACCCTCGACAAAACTATTATTTATTATTTTATTTTATTCAATAGGAAAACCTAATTGAGACACCCAAGTGATACTGCATGACCCCTAAAATTTTCAGAACAATCGGAATCAGGATCAGGGCCCCTAAAACTCAGGGGGGGTATTTCCTAGTTAGTATTATCCAAACTGTTTTCGATAGAAATTGAATTTTAACGAACCGTCGACTCACCCAAGCTACTGAGACGCGTGGCTACCTCATATTAAAAGTGACCTCTCGCGCCACGCGCCAGGACCAGGTTTCCCTGTCGTGACACGCGAGGGGGACTATTTTCCAGCTATAAATAGTAGAGGTTGGGACTTGAAATTCTGCGTTTGAACGACGAAGAAATTCATCTAAAGCACTGAGTTACGGCCTGTTTACCACAATTAACACACACGATTCACGAATCGACGCCGCAATCAGGGTAATAACTCGATCGCTATTACGATTCAACATCCGATCGATTATAACTATCCGACGATTGTCCGAGTGCTGCTCAAATTGAGCTTATACTTTATTGTTCATCGTGATTTCGACTTGAATATTTGAGTGCTGTTCGAATTCGGACTATGCTCTGTTATTCGTTGTGAATCCGGTTGAATTATTAAAGTATTATACTTTGTCGTTTGTCGATAATTCGATAAATGAGTTGAAGTATCGCACTTGTTAATCGTTGTGAAGGTTTAATCCCGTGAATTGTCGTAATTGCTGTATTAGTTACAACCCCGTTTGTGTGAATTAGGCTAATCAGTAGACTAGACTCTGCCCAAATTGAATCAGCGATATATCAAGGATATCTGTAAACTAAACTTTGCCCGTAGAAATCTGCACTGTGAGTTTATTTCTCTTTTCTCACCGTTTGTGAGTCCATACTCTTTTATCACAGTTTTATCACCTTTTTGTGAAACAATTATATTACAAAATGCTTTCTAAAATCCTAAATGGTTATCAGTTATACTTACAGTGATTAAGTTATTATATTTTACTGGTATGGGAGGTATTATACATTATTTGATTCTCGTTACTGTTACCCAGGAAGTTAGCATGACCACCATTATAACTAATATTATTCTTAACATTAAACTATTATGTATAAATCTAAATGGCAGATACCATAATAAAGTCAAGTATAATGTATTCTATTTGTAGTCAGGTTATTATATCATAATATTACAATTAGTGAATTAACATATTTTGATAAGTTTAATAGTTGACATAAAATGTCATCATTCTGGATTACAAGATTTTATGCTATAGATAATATATTTGACAAAGTAAAAAGACATCATTATGTCCAAAGTCACTAGCTGAAAGAATGATCAGCAGTGATATGTCCAAAAGACACTAGTTGAAAGAATGATCAACAGTGTTATAATTAGAATCACTAGTTGAAAGAATAAATAACAGTGATAATGACCAGAAGCACTAGTTGAAAGAATGATCAACAGTGCCATGAATAGAATCGCTAGTTGAAAGAATGATCAACAGTGATAATGTCCAGGAACACTAGTTGAAAGAATGATCAACAGTGTTATAAACAAGTGATATGACCAGAGTCACTAGTTGAAAGAATGATCAACAGTGATTTGACCCAGTCATAGGAATCGTCTAAATGACAGATAAATTGAATAACAGTAACGTATAGTTATTTGATTAATTCACTATTGGATGAAAGTAAACCAATGAGTGATATTATTGCTGTTATATTTAAATTACTATTATGTGACAGAGTACTGATTGAGTAAGGTAAATGCAAATAAATATAAAACCTTAATACTGTAAGGTATAACAATATATTTGTATAAAAATGGAATGAATTCACTCAGCATTCCCGCTGACAAAACCTTTTTCAAACATGTTTCAGGTAATTATCATAAGGCTGGATACGGCACTGAAAGGCATCAAGAAATGGCTTATTAAAGAAATATTGTTTTATAAAATAAAATTTATCTTTATTAAAGCTACCATTTTAAAATAGGGATTTATCCCATCTATTTAAATCAAATCTGGTGTTTTCTAAACTCTGATATTTTTTCCTAACTCACGGTCCTGATGAAAATTCCGCTGCAATGTTTTTCAAAAATAATCACCGGTACCACGGGACTGCTCACGGCACCCGATTCCGTCCAGGGTGGGTCGGGGGTCGTGACAGAAGGTGGTATCAGAGCTAAGCCACTACTTTGAGCCTATAAGTGTTGTGATAATAATATTTAAACTTAAATAAAAGAGTTAGGAGATTGCTATTAACTGGTAGCACATCTGATAACATTCAAAAGTTGAATAAGAAAAGATGCATTTGTATAAGTCAAGCCACTTGTTTAAGCTAATTAGGTGTTCTTTAATACCTAAACAATAAAGTTAAGAAACTAATACAAATTAACATATGTGTTATACATGAATATATATATACATATGTCAATATGCACATATAATATCCTGGAGGTATTATTTTGTTTTAATTATTATGTGATATTAATAAGTGAAAATATTTGCAATCCAGATGTCGAATGAAGTATCACATACTCCAGAAGTTCATGCTAATAATGAAAATCCTTTGGATAAAAATGCTATAGAAAATCTAATAGCTCAAGGAATAGCTAATGCTTTACCTTTAATAATTAAAGCTGTTAAAAATCCCATAGAAACTACCAAAGCTATGAGTAGTAAGCATACCCGTGACGATAGTTTTAAACATAGTGTCAATAGTGATAATAATGATATTACCAAAACCCCATTTCCCAAGAAGAAGAAGGCGATGACTCTCGGGTGTACCTACAAAGCATTTCTAGCTTGTAAACCAACTGAGTTCGCGGGCAGTGAAGGTGCCACGGCTGCTCTGCGATGGTTGGAAAAGACAGAGGCTGTTCTTACGATCAGCAAATGTGCTGAAGAAAATAAGGTGATGTATGCATCTAATCTCTTTACGGAAGAAGCCTTAGAATGGTGGAATACAATTCTTCAGGCAAAAGGAAGGACCATGGCTTATGCCATTAACTGGGAAGAATTCAAGGGAATGGTAGAAAGAAAATTTTGTCCTCCTTATGAAAAGGAAAGAATAACTAACAAGTTCCTAAATCATAAAATGATAGATGTGAATTGTCGTGAATATACGACAACATTCTTCGAATATGCAAGAATGGTACCAACTCTGGCTTCGCCAGAACCCGTACTGATTTCTCGTTATATTTGGGGATTAGTTAGCGAAATCCGAGACATAGTCAAGGCCGTTAGACCACAGACTATCGAGGAAGCAGTTGAACTAGCTAACATGCTGACCAGTGGACTAATCAGCACAAGAGAAGAAAACAAGAAAAAAGAGTTAGCCCAGAAAATTTTCCAAGAATTCAAGAAGAAAGAAACTGAACCGTCATTGGAACAACCTATCTGCAGAAACTGTAATAAAACGCATTCAGGACGATGTCGTTTTAGGAACACACCCTACTGTGACTTCTGCAAGATGACCGGGCACATAGAAGAAGAATGCAGAAGGAAAACTAACGTCTGTTACAATTGCGGGGAAACCGGACACATCAAACCATATTGCCCGAAACTAACCAAAACATCTGACACCAAGGCTAGAACAACAAACGGAGCTAAGAAGAATGCGCGAGCATACGTACTTACTACCCAAGAAGCAGAAATGATTCCAGACGTAGTCACTGATATATATCTAAGTTAAGTTATTATTTGACCCTAGTACAAATAAAAGTTCATAAAATAAATACATTCCGTCAAATATTTCATCCATTTCAGATCCATAACAAACTTGTTTGGTTTTCACTTTCGTTGAATCATTTATTTGGTCACGATCACCTTGTGGTGACGTTTTCACAAATTTGAAGCTTGTACTAATCTCGTTGCACCTCTTACATACGGGTTTAATTATTCATTCATGTTGAATCCGCTTTGATTTATTCTATCAAAACAATCTTAACACAATCATGTGCTAAGATAATGATACACAAATTCATTTCATATTTCCGTGTATCTATCGAGCGTTTCGTAATCCTTATTGCCTTATCATTTTCGATCGAAAAACTTTCTTCAAATATTTCAATTTCAATCCAAAATAATTTATTGAAACATTCGGATTTACTTAATTTGATTTACATCATGGTGAAACTCGTTTCATTCACCGCTACTATTTCAATCACTATGACACCTTGTGGCATCATAATAAATTTGTAGCTTGAGCTATTTTCAAATTCACTCCTAATATACGAATTTTAATTTGTGGTTCATATTCTTAATCAGTCTTAATACAACTATGTGTTAAGATAAAAGTACACAAATTCGTATTATATTCCGGTGTACTTCTTAAACGTTTCTTTCATTATTTATCGAAAATTTTAGAGTAATTCAATTGGTCTTTTTCATTATAAATTGAAACTCCTATTTTTGAATATCCAAGTTTTCTTCATTTAAACTTTCAGTTGATTATACGGTGAAATTGTTCAAGCACCGTAATTATTGAAATTATTCCAATCATTACGACACCTTGCGGAGTCGTTACAAACCTATAGCTTGGGCTAATCTTAATCATACGAACCATTCAAAACCCACGTATATCTTTCATATGACTTATCCTTTGAAAGCAGTCTTGATGCAATTATGTATTAAGAAAATGATATACTAAACTTTATTGCAGTCCAGTGTATCCTTGCAATATCAACACACTGATTTTTCTCTTGATATGATTCGATAATTAACAATCATCTTCGTGCTATTATTTCATTCTGACCTTATTGATTCTGAGTCTTCCCCAGTTGCCAATCAAAGTAAGTTTTCTTTTGACCATGAATTTTATTCTAAAAAGTCATTTCACTAACTGTAAACAGATATCTATTTGATCATATATCTGTTGACTTGAACCTAGTCCCATTCGAAACTATATCATTTCATCTCATTCAGTTGTCATCGATTTCTTGAACTATTTCAGTTGAACTTTTTGAACCCTACGTATACAACTAGTATTCACAAGATCTGATTCTGTGTCATTTACCTTAAGAATCTAGTTTCATTGACTAAATTATGACATAAATCTAACAGAAATATCATAACCCAAATCTCGAGGACGAGATTTTTATTAAGGTGGGGAGGATGTAACAACCCTCGACAAAACTACTATTTATTATTTTATTTTATTCAATAGGAAAACCTAATTGAGACACCCAAGTGATACTGCATGACCCCTAAAATTTTCAGAACAATCGGAATCAGGATCAGGGCCCCTAAAACTCAGGGGGGGTATTTCCTAGTTAGTATTATCCAAACTGTTTTCGATAGAAATTGAATTTTAACGAACCGTCGACTCACCCACGCTACTGAGACGCGTGGCTACCTCATATTAAAAGTGACCTCTCGCGCCACGCGCCAGGACCAGGTTTCCCTGTCGTGACACGCGAGGGGGACTATTTTCCAGCTATAAATAGTAGAGGTTGGGACTTGAAATTCTGCGTTTGAACGACGAAGAAATTCGTCTAAAGCACTGAGTTACGGCCTGTTTACCACAATTAACACACACGATTCACGAATCGACGCCGCAATCAGGGTAATAACTCGATCGCTATTACGATTTAACATCCGATCGATTATAACTATCCGACGATTGTCCGAGTGCTGCTCAAATTGAGCTTATACTTTATTGTTCATCGTGATTTCGACTTGAATATTTGAGTGCTGTTCGAATTCGGACTATGCTCTGTTATTCGTTGTGAATCCGATTGAATTATTAAAGTATTATACTTTGTCGTTTGTCGATAATTCGATAAATGAGTTGAAGTATCGCACTTGTTAATCGTTGTGAAGGTTTAATCCCGTGAATTGTCGTAATTGCTGTATTAGTTACAACCCCGTTTGTGTGAATTAGGCTAATCAGTAGACTAGACTCTGCCCAAATTGAATCAGCGATATATCAAGGATATCTGTAAACTAAACTTTGCCCGTAGAAATCTGCACTGTGACTTCATTTCTCTTTTCTCACCGTTTGTGAGTCCATACTCTTTTATCACAGTTTTATCACCTTTTTGTGAAACAATTATATTACAAAATGCTTTCTAAAATCCTAAATGGTTATCAGTTATACTTACAGTGATTAAGTTATTATATTTTACTGGTATGGGAGGTATTATACATTATTTGATTCTCGTTACTGTTACCCAGGAAGTTAGCATGACCACCATTATAACTAATATTATTCTTAACATTAAACTATTATGTATAAATCTAAATGGCAGATACCATAATAAAGTCAAGTATAATGTATTCTATTTGTAGTCAGGTTATTATATCATAATATTACAATTAGTGAATTAACATATTTTGATAAGTTTAATAGTTGACATAAAATGTCATCATTCTGGATTACAAGATTTTATGCTATAGATAATATATTTGACAAAGTAAAAGACATCATTATGTCCAAAGTCACTAGCTGAAAGAATGATCAGCAGTGATATGTCCAAAAGACACTAGTTGAAAGAATGATCAACAGTGTTATAATTAGAATCACTAGTTGAAAGAATAATCAACAGTGATAATGACCAGAAGCACTAGTTGAAAGAATTATCAACAGTGCCATGAATAGAATCGCTAGTTGAAAGAATAATCAACAGTGATAATGTCCAGGAACACTAGTTGAAAGAATGATCAACAGTGTTATAAACAAGTGATATGACCAGAGTCACTAGTTGAAAGAATGATCAACAGTGATTTGACCCAGTCATAGGAATCGTCTAAATGACAGATAAATTGAATAACAGTAACGTATAGTTATTTGATTAATTCACTATTGGATGAAAGTAAACCAATGAGTGATGTTATTGCTGTTATATTTAAATTACTATTATGTGACAGAATACTGATTGAGTAAGGTAAATGCAAATAAATATAAAACCTTAATACTGTAAGGTATAACAATATATTTGTATAAAAATGGAATGAATTCACTCAGCATTCCCGCTGACAAAACCTTTTTCAAACATGTTTCAGGTAATTATCATAAGGCTGGATACGGCACTGAAAGGCATCAAGAAATGGCTTATTAAAGAAATATTGTTTTATAAAATAAAATTTATCTTTATTAAAGCTACCATTTTAAAATAGGGATTTATCCCATCTATTTAAATCAAATCCGGTGTTTTCTAAACTCTGATATTTTTCCTAACTCACGGTCCTGATGAAAATTCCGCTGCAATGTTTTTCAAAAATAATCACCGGTACCACGGGACTGCTCACGGCACCCGATTCCGTCCAGGGTGGGTCGGGGGTCGTGACACCACACCCTTCCAAGGTGATACCTTTAAGAGTATGTAGTCGCCAACATCAAATTCAAGGGGTTTGCGTCGTCTATCGGCGTAACTTTTCTGTCGACTCCGAGCTTTCAGCAGATTATCTCGAATTTGGAGAACCTTGTCAGTCGATTCTTGTAATAGCTCAGGACCGGTTAATTACAAGTGACCGATCTCGTGTCATACAATAGTCGATCGACATCGTCTTCCGTATAAAGCCTCAAATGGTGTCATTTGAATGCTGGAATGATAACTATTGTTATACGAGAATTCAACTAACGGCAGGTAAGCGTCCCAATTACCACCGAAATCTATGACGCACGACTGGAGCATGTCTTAAAGGGTACGTATTGTTCTCTCAGTCTGACCGTCGGTTTGAGGATGGAATGTGGTACTCAGATTAAGCGTTGTACCGAGAGCCGCTTGAAACGTTTCCCACAGTCGCGAGGTAAACCGAGCATCACGGTCAGAGATGATGTCGCGAGGCGTCCCATGATTACAAATGATCTCATCGGTGTAGATTCGGGCTAATCGTTCTACCTTGTAGTCTTCCCGTATTGGTAGGAAATGAGCAGATTTGGTTAAACGATCAACGACAACCCAGATGCTGTCGTGACCTGATGGCGTACGCGGAAGTTTGGTTATGAAGTCCATAGCTATACTCTCCCACTTCCATACAGGGATCGGGGGTTGTTCGAGTAAGCCAGAGGGTCTTTGGTCCTTGGCCTTAACCTTCGAGCAGGTCAGGCACTTTCCAACGTAGAGGGCGATATCCCTTTTCATGCTCGGCCACTAGTACTTATAGCGAAGGTCCTGGTACATTTTATCGGCACCGGGATGAATAGAATATCGGGATTTGTGGGCTTCGTCCATCAAAATCTGTCGCAAATCTTTCCGCTTAGGGATCCAAATTCGGTCCAGATAAGGGAATATCCCATTCGACATATTAACAAGCTGGGCTCCATCGTGGTGTATCCTTTCTTTCTTCAAAGTGTGTTCGGTAAAACACGCATGTTGGGCTTCGCGAATAAGGGTTTCGAGATGATGTTGGGCTGGAACATTGGGAATACTGTGTAGATAGCGTCGTCTGCTGAGGGCGTCGGCAACGACATTTGCTTTGCCTGGGTGATAACGAATCTCACAGTCGTAATCGTTGAGAAGTTCTACCCAGCGGCGTTGACGCACATTAAGTTCTTTCTGATCAAAGATATGTTGTAGGCTCCTATGATCGGTGAAGATCGTACACTTGGTACCATAAAGGTAGTGTCGCCAAATCTTTAACGCAAAAACAACTGCGCCTAGCTCGAGGTCATGGGTTGTATAGTTCTTCTCGTGTATCTTGAGCTGACAAGATGCGTAAGCGATAACCTTGTCTCGTTGCATGAGAACACAACTAAGACCAAGGTTCGAGGTATCGCAATAGACGATGAAGTCATCATTTCCGTCGGGCAAGGTGAGGACAGGAGCGTTGCAAAGCATATGCTTGAGGGTTTAGAAAGCAGACTCTTGTTCAGTTCCCCAAACAAAAGGCTTGTCTTTATGCGTGAGAGCGGTAAGCGGCACAACGATTTTTGAGAATCCTTCGATAAATAGACGATAATAACCCGCTAGTCCGAGGAAAGAACGGACTTCAGACGGGTTCTTCGGTGTAACCCAACTTTTAACTGCTTCAATCTTCGCGGGATCGACATGAATACCTTGACTATTGACAATGTGACCGAGGAATTGAACCTCCTCCAGCCAAAATTCGCACTTGGAGAACTTGGCATAGAGTCGATTCCCTTGGAGTAGCTCGAGAACCAAACGTAGATGTTGCGCGTGTTCGGCTTTCGACTTGGAATAGATCAGGATATCATCGATGAACACGATGACAAAGCGGTCAAGAAATGGTTTACACACCCGATTCATCAGATCCATGAAAACCACGGGTGCATTAGTTAAACCAAAAGGCATCACAATGAACTCGTCGTGGCCGTATCGAGTGCGGAAAGCGGTTTTGGGTATATCCTCCTCTTGGATGCGTAGTTGGTGATAGCCTGAACGTAGATCGATCTTCGAGAAACATGTAGCACCTTGTAGCTGATCAAACAAATCATCAATTCGAGGCAGGGGATAGCGATTCTTGATCGTCAACTTATTCAATTCCCGATAATCGATGCACATCCGGAATGACCCATCCTTCTTTTTGACGAAAAGGACTGGTGCGCCCCATGGAGAGGTGCTCGGGCGAATAAAGCCTTTATCAAGAAATTCCTGGAGTTGACTCAAGAGTTCACGCATTTCAGACGGAGCGAGTCGGTAAGGAGCTCTAGCAATAGGGTTCGCTCCAGGAATGAGGTTGATATGAAAGTCGATATCACGACTTGGCGGAAGACCAGGAAGATCATCAGGAAACACATTAGGAAATTCACGAACCACAGGAACGCCTTTCACCTCTGTCTTCCCTTACTTTTCCTTCCCCGCTACTACAATGTTGGCCAAGAAAGCTTTGTATTCCTTGCGGAGATACTTGTAGCTTGGACATATGACATGAGCTTGAGACCTTTCGACGAAATTTCACCATAAACACACAAAATATCACCGTTAGCGAGCGCGAATCGAATCATCTTATCAAAGCACACAACTTCAGCATGATTTTCACGAAGAAAGTCCATGCCTACTATGATGTCAAAACTTCCAAGCTGCATCGGAAAGAGATCAATCGGAAAGATGTGATTGTTGAGTTCAAGAGTACAATCACGAAGAACAGAATTAACGGCGACAGTTCTTTCGGTGGCGACTTCGACATCGAACGTCGAGGATAGATGGGAGCGCTTACGATTAAGGAGCTTCTCGAATTCAAATGACACAAAGCAGTTATCGGCTCCAGTATCAAATAAACATGAAGCATAAATATCGTTCACAAGAAAGGTACCATTAACCACATTGTTGTCGGCTTGTGCTTGGCGCGCGTTGATGTTGAAAGTTCTGGCGCGGGCGGCTTGTTGCTGTTGCTGTTGAGGTTGCTGCTGCTGCTGCTAAGGCGGCTGCTGCAGGGGCTCTTGTTTCACAACCCTGTTCGGGCACATGTTTGCAAAGTGGTTGGGATCACCACAGTGTAAAATGAGGCATGTTAGTTATCGAGATGTTTTGATAACGTGTTAAGCAACTGGAACCTCGTCAATAATTGGTGCTCCTGATCGGACAGGAATCACCCAAACCCGATCAGTTAACTGTTCGAGACGGTGTTCCATGTTTAACCCGAAATCGGTAAACCTCGTTGATAGAATCCAGATCTTGAACCAACACAACCGCAAGAATGAGTAGGAAGTTGGTGCAAGCTCCGATTCTATCGGTTTTGAGTGCATTGAGTGTAAAAGAGTTGAAAGAAAGTTGGAAACATTCTCTCAATGCTTTTCACCGTGAATATGTTTAGATCTATGAAAGATCTTTGTTTGTTTATGTGGAAATCGGTTAGATTCAAGTTGCTCTCAATGGATTGAGGCCAAAACATGAAGTTCTCAAGAACACCATGATGACATCATCCTAGAACACCTCAAACCTAGTGATTTCACAGTTGAAAGTTAAGATTTAAAAGATAGAAACGTGTAGAATCAAGTGTAGATCAAAGATGTACAAGATTTAGGTTGAGATCTTACCGGAATTGAGAGAAATCGGAGAAAAAGCAAGGTTGAAGCGCTGGTCGGACAGAGAATTCCAAAAGTAGAAAGTTTGATGGTGACATGGGGTATTTATAGGGTTACCCAAAGTGGAAAGGAGCGGGTCGATCGGGTGGCAGCCTGATCGATTGGCTGGCCGATCGAGCGGCAGCTCGATCGATCAGCTGGTCGATCGGTTGGTCACCTGGTCGATTGGCTAGTTGGTTCGAGTGTTCGATGCGACGAGTTTTGCTGTTTCGATTGCGATGCGAATGCGATAGAGTTTCCTATTCAAATTACTTTTAATCCCAACTACTATATCTAACATACAATCATCCTACATCATTTGCGTTTAGCGATTGCGATTCGGGTTTCGATTGCGTTTCGATTGATCACCACAACATAACATAATTAAACATGCACAAGTAACACATAAAAGGCACGCACTCATATATAATTAACCAAAATGTGTAATTCGAGCTGCGAGCGTGATTGCGATGAGCGATAAGCGATAAACATCGATAAATAGTGAATAAACCTCGATTATTAATAAATACTCCACATAATACAACAAACGTAACGCATAAAATAGACTATCTACGAGTCAAAGAAGTCAAAACAGGAATTGAGCAAAGAGTGACAGGTCGCAATTAGCAATCTTTTCTTCCTTTGACTTCAATCTTGACTTTGACTTTGACTTTCGAAACACGGGGTGTTACAGTTATTTATTAATATGATACGTCAAGAGCTTGTTTTTTGATGAAATAAAGTTGATCAACTCGACCAAATCCGTTGAGTTGATGATGCCATCCAACTTGATGTCCAATTAGTTAGTCAGTTGGGTGAAGTTCACAAGACACACTACTGTGGGTATTTGTCGAAGATCCTAGTGTGTTGTCTCTGGTTGACTGAATTGCCAACATTTTCGTAGACTTTCAAAGTGCTATTCAAGGATAATGTGTATGACATTAATCTCTGGATGTCATTTTCCGAACCAAGTTGTATGGGATGTCGAATCTTTGTTTGATTTAGCTTAACATAATGCCTTAGATTTTAATCAATTGCCATCGATTTAAAATGTCTTCTACATCTACTAAGACTATATGGTGTGGGGCATTAAGAGGGGAGGGCAAAGACCCTCCACGCTCCCAACACTACCCCCTTGTTTTTTTTAAAGCCCCTTCATGCCCCTAATACAACCCCCATGTCTTTTTTTATGTGGAGGGCAAAAAGCACATGGTATACGTGACGCCTGCATTGGTAGGATGGGGGTTCTGCCTTTTCTTTCATGACTCCATGTAGTTTAAGAGGTGATAGTAGAGGGAGGGGTCATCAAAGAAGAGGCTCAGAAAAGACAAGGTGTGGGGAGAGAGATTAATTTTGTTTTTAAGTTTTTATTCAATAATTAGGGCAAATTAATAATTCTGTGGTAATTTCATAGAAACTTTAAACGCCCTTCCACTTCAAAACCATTTGTACTTATGAGTTAATAAGTCTACTAATGAATGATGTGGTGCCAAGGACGTATTCCTTACAAAGTTACAAACGACTCATCACATGGTGGTTTTTGATGTTTTTTGTGACTACAAATGGTTAATTGGGGGTGGTTAGGGGTGGGTTGTTTTTTCATACTTTTTTTTGTAAAAGTTGATTGTTAAACTACTCGGAGTGAAGATACATGAAGCGACACGGTGATTGCTACGTGACTAGAAGGGGATTTTCCCTTCAAGCCCAAAAAAAACTCAGGATGAGAAGGGGCGCAGAAGGTGGCATTTTGGGTGTTTTTTGTTTTGATTTTAAACTTTGTTTTAAAATCTAAACCAATCAATTTAATTAAACATAAAAATTTATATTAATTAAACCAATAAACAACAACTCCACTAAAAAAGATAAATATAAAATAAAAAAAAACAAAAATTATATATATTCTAATTATCATTCTCGTCATCGTCATTGTTTCGTGAAAGTCTCTAAATGTGTTCAACCAAATCCGCTTGAAGGTTGTGATGTGTTTGTTTGCTATAAATTTCACGTTCATTTAATTCCCTTGCTTCACTGATGTCTTCGTTATTTGGTTGCGTTTCCTCCCCATAGTACTCGTAAATTGTGTGTCCCACATCGTCAAAAATTATGTTGTGTAAAATAATGCATGCGTACATCACATTTCTAACTCTAATTTTTTTCATAATCCTACGCGGCATGCTCAAATGCGCCATCTTTTCTGCAAAATACCAAAAGCCCGCTCGATGTCTTTTTGTGTTATAATTTGAGCTCATTAAATTTTGTTCTCTTTTTTATCTAAAGTTGTACCCCGAATAAATGATTTTACAAATACACTATATCCACAATAAATTCCATTCGTTTGATAATAACCGTATTTGTACTCCACCCCGTTTATAAAAAAGAAGCCTTCGGTCCAGCATCGTTTATATAATCGTTGAAAATGGATGATTGATTAAGAATATTTAAATCGTTATTTGAAGCGGCCAAACCAAAGAATGTATGCTAAAACCAAAGTTCTTGTGATGCAACCGTTTCAAGCATCATAGCCGATTTTTAATGATATCCACTCGTATGTTGGCAATGCCACGCAGTTGGACAAACTTCTCACTCCCATTTTATACAATCTATACTTCCCACCATCCCGGGAAACCGAGTCGACCTTCATGAGCCTCCAAAATTTGTTGTATGTCTAAAAACGTAGGTTTTCTCAAATATTTTTTTAAGTATAGTTGAATGACATACTCACAAAAATAATGAAGATTTTCCCTCGTCACTCATTCCGACATTTTTAAATAGTCATCTATTATGCCGGAAATAGTGCCATAAAGCCAATTTTCTAATCGCGGCCGTGACTTTTTGCAACGTGCTATATCCCAAACTACCACGCGCATCGAGCTTTTGTTGGAAATATTCATATTTATTTCGTAAATCATTTGCTATTCTTAAAACTAAACCTTTGTTCATACGAAAATGCCGCCTAAAACTCCTATCATCATATGCTGGGTTGGCTGAAAAATAATCACTCATCAATGATTCATGTGTGGCGAGCCAATCGCGTATTATATATTTTCTTCGTTTGGATTGTGAACTCCCTTCATCTTCAAGTATACATTGAACAAATGGTATTATTAGCTCTGCTGTCTCGTCCTCGTCAGACGAAGATGATAATAAAACAAACTTGTGAAGTGAAGAGGACGATGAAGATGATGCATTTGAGAATTGCGTTTTTAGTGATTGATAAATTGAGAGTGAAAGAAATAGGATAGGTTGTATGTGTATGAAGAAATAGATTTTGAATGTTAATATATAAGGGTTTCTTGGAATATATATATATACTAGGTTATAACCCCGTGTATTACACGGGTTGAATAAATAAATTTTATATACTAAATAATAAAACAATATATCTTTAAAAACTTTTTTTATTGCACAAGTTGAATAAATATAATTTTATATATTAAATAATAAAAAAGTTATGTCTATAAGAACAATATTGTACAGGTTGAATAAATGTAATTTTATATACAAAATAAAAAAGTTATATCTTTAAAAGCACGTGTATTACACGAGTTGAATAAATGTAATATTGTTTACCAAATAATAAAATAATACATCTTTAAAAAACCTCATTTATTACAGGGGTTGAATAAATGTAATTTTATATACCAAATAATAAAAAAATTACATCTTTAAAAATATGTGTATTACACGGTTTGAATAAATGTAACTTTCTGTACTAAATAATAAAAAATATATATCCTTAAAAAACCTCGTGTATTGTACGAATTTTTTTCTAACCTTTTTGGCCCATAACGTCTTTTTTTTTAACCCTTTTGGCCCCTAGCATTTAATGGATGGGGTTAGTGTTAGGGGCCAAAAGGGTTAGAAAAGAAGACGTTGGGGGGATTAGATGTTAAAAAAAATTGGGCTAAAAGGGTAAAAGTGATATAACTACAGTGGCCAAAATCGTAATTTTCTCTAAATTTTTTTTTAACATCTAAGCCCCAACGTCTTTTTTTCTAACCTTTTTGGCCCCTAACGTCTTTTTTTAACCCTTTTGGCCCCTAACATTTAATGGATGAGGTTAGTGTTAGGGGCCAAAAGGGGTTAGAAAAGAAGACGTTGGGGGCTCAGATGTTAAAAAATTCTTTTTTAGGCTAAAAGGGTAAAAGTGATATAACTACAGGGCAAAATCGTAATTTTCTCTAAAGATTTTTTTAACATTTAAGCCCCCAACGTCTTTTTTTTCTAACATTTTTGGCCACTAACGTCTTTTTTTAACCATTGTGGCCCCTAACATTTAATGGATGTGGTTAGTGTTAGGGGCCAAAAGGGTTAGAAAAGAAGACGTTGGGGGCTCAGATGTTAAAAAAATTCTTTTTTGAGCTAAAAGGGTAAAAGTGATATAACTATAGGGGCCAAATCGTGATTTTCTCTAAATAATATTATAACTGAGAAGAAGATTAAACTAAATAATAATTATCCATAAAATATTAAATTAAATAATATTTAATAGGATGGTTATCTATAATTAATTAAAAAAAATTAAATTAAAATAATAATTATCTATAAGAGATACTCTAATATGATGACAAGTGTCCCAAAAATGGTTTCTTTTATTATATAGTATAGATTAAAATATAGTGGTTCAACAGCTAGTATTTGGGAGACCAACTAGAGAGCGCCACGTAGACCACCTAACCCGCCCGGCTTTGTGGAGGCCCTACACCACCCTTCACGCTCCACTTCTCACAGGCTTGTGTGAAAGAAGTGTTGTATTTATCATTGTTTGAATAAAGTTTTAAAAATGTTTGCGGGTGTTGCAAGATGTACCAAGGATCAAAAAGATAAATTAGGAAAGAACTGACCGTCAATGATCCGTAGACCAATTGGTTTGGGGGAGGTGGGAAGGTTTACCCACTTATTTAGGGTTCCTGCCTGAGAGGTCTCAGGGTCAAATCTTGCGGGGGGCAAACTGTGGCACCGGTTCAAACTGACAAAAATTTGTCAATCGCGGGATCCTAGTCGTGACATAGGTGATCAAAGGCCAAATACATAACCGGGTGATCTAGCCGTAAAAAAAAAAAAAGGAAAGAATTGAGACCATATACATAAAAAAGATTTAAAGGAGTATCAATTCATGTAATTTTATCTAATTTTTTACGAAATCGCCTACTTCTTATACATGACAAATTAAAGAATTTCTTGTGGAAAAGTACTTTGAATTCTGTCACGATTGTACTCCATTTGGCATTGGTAACTGAGACTAGTACTATAATATTATTAATTTAATTTCCTCATTTGTTATTTACTCCATAGACGGATCATCCTAGGTTTAAGTCTCAATCCTCAAAAATGGAAAATAACCACCGCCACCACTTACATTTTCAACCACTACTGCGTTACGTACACACACTACGCATCATGCATATCAAAAAATAGAATTAAATAATTCCAACAAAATTATTGTTTCTAATAACTTTGGAAATGATATGGTTCATTCTAAAAGAGTCCCATACTCCCATTTGGTTACCCATTGTTTCACATCCTACACTATAATCTAAAGACGTTTTCATTAATCTCAAAAGTTGCAATATATATGTTAGCAATTTAGTTGAAGAGATATACATTGTATATTTAAATTCATTTTCTATGTAATACATAAAAAAATACATGGTTTATCATTTTTAGAGATTTAATTATGAGAGTTCTCTCGTCTCACCCTAACAATTAATAACATTATTATCAAATCGTATTTTATCTTCCATTTTATTATAAATCATATTTTATCTTCCATTTAATTATTGCACATATATCACGTGACTCACACACTCATTTATATTACCGGTGGTAACGAAACGTCATAACCCCCTTGATAATGAATACATAGTCAACGTAATGATAGTCAATCGACATTACTTCATTTAATATTGTGATAAAGAAATATGACAAAAATAATAATTGTTTATTGACGTTATTTTTTATGTAAATTCATATGTAATCACTATATTGTCTAATGGTAATACTATTTTTTTTTGTTTTACATAATTGTTACATAAGGTATTAGATTTAAATTTAATTATTTATCAAACATCGCAATCCAACACAGATAATTGCAAATATAAGAAGTATACACAACAATTGTTGAGAATGTCGTATAAGTGTATGATGACATCTACATAAGTAACGTAGTAACGCCCATATGCATCTTTAATTCATAACAACTTGGCCATCATATATTTATAGTTCTACTATTTTATCGAAAACCAAGTTTAGTACAAATATACCAAAACCTTCAAATTTTATCATTATGTTGAGTCATGACATTGTACTCTATGTCCATATCACTTCCTTATAAATACAACTGCTTGTTGTGGAATAAGGCTATATATATATATCAAAAGACCGTGAATGCGACTTCACAAGGAACTCAAGTTTTTGATAGACACATAACTAGATATGTAGTTGTAAAATAATGTTTAAAACTAATAGTATACATATTAATTTAAAATATCATGTTAATTCAAAGTTATTATGTCCATTCAAAGTACCATATTCATTCAATGTTATTTTTAAACCATAGAACGTCGAAAGATTTCAAGGTGTTGTCGACTCTTGTGGTATCTCTTAGGATTAACAATTGATCAAAATGAATTGGTATAGTTGGTAACACACATTCAAGAATATTTAACTGGATTGTAATGTTTAGAGGTAAGAAGATTAAGAAGAATTGTAAGATTAAATATATTATTACTGTAATATTTAATCTTGTAGTCATATAATCATTTATATTATATAGATCAAAATATATTATAACCTATTATATAATTAGTTGGTAATTGTTGATAGACAATATTACCCTTATTAACTAATTAGGTTTCCTTTTGGATGTATATATAAGGAGATAACTAGAGAGCTAAAATGTTTGACATTAATCATAACATCAAAATCGCCCCTCTCTCTCCATCTGAATTCCCCTTTGATTCGATTATCACCATCATAACTTTACACCCGAAGGAGGACCCAGATCAAGTTGACAATTATGTCAAACTAAATGGTTGTTTGGTGTATCAGGCATCTCTGTCTGGATTCTCTGCTAGCCTGTTTAGTATATCAGGTATTATTTACATGTTTTTCATTATGTTTAAACAGAACTGATTAACAAGGATATGTTGGAAGCTATTTTATGTGGTTTGCTAACAGGATATGTAAGATGAATTGAAGTTGGTTGATTGGTTGAAAAACACACTTATGTTTTGTAACTATGGTTGTTGCCAGTTACAAAACATTGGATACCTTAAATTGTCTTATGAAGGTTACACATTACTTGGAATATAGTATATGGGATTTTTTGATGATGAAAATCTATGAATATAAAGTATGTAAAACAAAAAGAGTATCAAACACTAATAAATATAAAGTATATGCTCGATATTGTAAATATTGCGTGAGCTGGAGTCGTGTATCACTATAGCCTGAATGCTTGATGATGATCAATAAAGTAGATTCAAATATGTGGACACATGAACAAAAGGATTGTAGATTCATATTTTTCTTTAATGACTAAGAGGTATAAAACAACTCATAAATTATCACTATGATAATATTTTGGGTAAATTACACTTTTCATTCTTTATGTTTGTATTAGATTGTAATGGATGACATTTAACTTCAATAATTACAGTCACAGTCTTTTGTTTGGAAAATCCATTTCACCATAGGTCCTTTAACACAAACCAGATTAAAATTTTCAGTTAACTATGACATGTGCAAGACAGATGAGGGTATGTTAGTAATTTTACTATATATCTTTTTTATTTCTTCTTATTTCTTTCATTTTCAGTTTTCCACAAATCATACACAACCCAAACCCTTATCATCAACCTAAAAAACTTCAATTCAAGCTTCAACAAGTTGTCGTCGAATACATCAACCTCGCCGCTCTGGTCGCCACCACCGCCCCTCTCTCTCTAACCGTACGATTACTCTTCACCGCCAAAAACGACAACACAGTCGGAATCAAGTACACCACATCTACATTCAACATCATGTACTGCGGTTTTCTGTTAGGTCGGGGCTCCGTACCCGGTTTTTTCCAACCCGCACACAGTGTACGCTAGGTTCAGACAACTGTGACCGTATATCGAGTCAATTTGATGCAGACTGATGCTGCAGATCTGGTGAAAGATGCTTTGGTTAACGACCGGGTTGAGTTATGGATCATTGGTGATGTTAGTGCTGAGATTCGAATCCTAGGGCTGACGTCACCGTCTGTGCAGGTTAGTTGTTTGATTTTGAATGTGGTTTTGTGAGGTGATTGTGTACAGATTACGGACTTGTTTTGTTTTTGTGTTGCAGACGTCTGTTGATTGTGGTATAGCAATTAATCCGACTAAACAAGTTTTGGTTTCCAAAGTGGATTTGATGGTTTGCAGGTGGAGATGATGATGAGTAATTTGGTTCAAGTGTTTGCGGTTTTGAAGATGAGCAATTTGATGGTTTTGAAGAAATAAAAAGATATTTTATATATAATACTAAAATTACTAACATACCCTTATACCCTTATGTGCTTTGCACATGCTATACTTAACTGAAAATTTTAACCTGGTTTATGCTAAAGGACCTAGGGTGCAATGAGTTTTCCAAAATAAAGGATTGTGACTGTAATTATTGAAGTTAAAGGTCATTTATTACAATCTAATACAAACATAAATGACAAAAAGTGTAATTTACCCTAATATTTTTTAATCTCATTAATTTGATGTGTATTTTTTACTAGTTAAACACGTTTAGAGAGTTATATGATTTATTCTTTTGTATTATAACGAGAATTTGTGGTTTTCAACCTCTTTTTTAAAGTAACTTCGTTTATTTATCTTGTTGGAATAGAAGCCACCCCTTATTTTATGTCGGAAACGTCACTAAGTACGTCATGTTTTAAGGTTCCTTATAAAAAAAAAGTCAAAAACCACATTGAAGATGAATACTTGTTGGATTATTTTAATCATTTATGCATCTGAAAAGCCTAAACCAAAATAGATTAAATTACACAAAAAAACAAACAAAAACACATTATTATATTACATTTTATTATATAACTAGTTTACAACCCCGTGTATTACACGGGTTTAATGACAAAAAATGTAAATTATAAACTTGTATATAATCCTTATTAATGAATGATTTATTTAGATAAATTAGTAAAATAAAAGAACAGTTATATTTTCGTTACTTGTACATATGATTTGATACTTTATTAATAACGATTGTTTATATTCAAATAATATATTTTATCTTAACAAATATATATATGGTTAGGGTAAAATGAAAACTTCTACGAGTTTTGAGAACTTGGAGAACTCAACCTTACAAAAGGTTTTTTGAATGTTTACAGAGGGTGTGAATGAGCGGTTAGAGACTCAAGGTGTTAAACTTTTTGATTTTAGATTTAAGTGGTTAAAACCAATAAAACATAGGGACTTAAAAAGTAATTTACTACTGATTAAATTTGAAAGTATACGTTTGATCTCTAACTATATTAAATAATATTATACTTATTATATTATTTGATACATTTATATTTGTTATAGATAATTATTAATTAAATTTGAATTTAGACGTTTATCTCTAACTATATTAATTAATATTATATTATATTTTGTGTATAAAATTAATATGTAATACTATTATTAAAAGGGAGGAGGCACCAGAGAGTGACACGTGTACAAAAAGATTTTCATTTAGTATAGGAAGATTAGATTATATTATATTATATTATATTATATTATATTATATTATATTATATTATATTATATTATATTATATTATATTATATTATATTATATTATATTATATTATATTATATTATATTATATTATATTATATTATATTATATTATATTATATTATATTATATTATATTATATTATATTATATTATATTATATTATATTATATTATATTATATTATATTATATTATATTATATTATATTATATAACTATTAATTTGTAACATAGATAGGCTTGATGTGATTGTACTTTATGAATGGTGTTTTTGATACAATTTGGACAAAAAGTATAACTATTAATTTGTAACATAAGTAGGCTTAATGCGATTGTACTTAATGCTTTAATGGTGTTTTGTACACTTTAGACAAAAATGCAAAGTGAAAACATTATAAATTTATATATACGCCGAAACGTAGAACAACTTGAATTTATACAAAAACGTACATAAAGATATGCACGTAAAAATGGTTTCTTTAAACGAAAACGTATTATATTTGATCTGACTCGTCTGTAAAATCAAACATAAACACATATAATCAAGAACAAAAAATTTTCAAAAGTGTTACCTTTGATGATGAACATTACTTATGTGGACTGACTTCGATGTCACACATAACTAATGGATTAATTTGACGGTAGCCGTCAAATCTTCCAAGTGTTTGAAAACGCAGGATTTTTGACAATTGAGTGGATAAAAGATATTTTAATTGACATTGACAATTGACAATTTATTAAAAACAAAGGGTACATTAAAAAAAATATTTAGTTTGTGAGTGGAAAATTTTTGTTCAAAAAAAAAGTTTGTGAGCGGAAAGTTGCGTTTTTCTAACACACCGTTCGCTGGTTTACGGTTACCACCGTTTGAGTGGATAAAAGATATTCTAATTGACAATTTATTAAATATTATGACACCGTTTTATTAAATATTAGCATTATCCTTAGCCTAAGTGAATAGTATTACGTAATATTTTACATTGCATTATATTTGAGCAGTTACGACTGTTAAACGCAATGTTTAGTTGCTTTTTGTTATATATAGATAATAATATATCCTTAGCCTAAGTTAATAGTATTATGTAATATTTTACATTGCATTATATTTGAGCAGTTACGGCTGTTAAACGCAATGTTTAGTTGCTTTTTGTTATATCTAATACTAATAAAAAGGTATAGATAATGCCACATTGCATTCTCATACTAAACAAAAGCCTACTTAAAACCATATGTCATTTTCTCCTTCAATTCACATTTATTATTATTATTAATTATTTAATTAATTAATACAAAACAATAAAAAATTCCTTAACAACTTAATACTAATAAATATTTTATTGTTTACTTAGATATTAATTATTTAATTTTGACTTATCTAAAATATATAGTTAGTTATTAGTAACAATTCTACTTATAATAAACAATTTCATTTAATGTTAATGTGACAACAACTTCTTATTCTTTAAAAAAGGATTTCTTTACAATAAATTATTATTTTATATTATAATAATAAAAAAGGTAAATAATAAGTTAATCTGATATTTGAAAACCGGTTTATTTCCATGCTTTGAAAACACTTTTAATGTTATTAGACCTATGTAACAAACGCGTTTAAGGATATAATATCTTCATACTAATTTTTGTTGGTGCACTTACGTCTGTCGACTACGTCTTTCATTGAGTCTTAGAGTGAGATAGATCAGACATGACACGGAAACCTAGAAACCCTAGATTGTAATAGGTTTACTTATGTGATTATACCTAGGTTCGCTCATGTGTCAATGTGTAGATCAGGTTCGCTTGAATGGTCTTGTAAGGTTCGCTTATTAGGTCTTGATGAGGTTCGCTCATATGGCTGGTGAACAGGTTCGCTTATTTGGTTGACCGTATAAGCGAACCTCTATCATCTATATATAGGGGTTATCTTGAGCGAACCATATCATATAGTTACGGTGTATTTGTTCCGGTATGCTGCCGAAATGCTGTCAGACATTGTAATTGCTTTCAATATCAATAATACAGCAAGTTTAAAGTGAATCCAACTAGAATAGCACCAAATCATTAGTTTCCGCCTCTTGATTTGGATAGGAATTTCTCTGATCGACTCAAACAGGGCCGAACGCGATCCTACAAGCGGTATCAGAGCTCAGGAGGAGGAGTTCTTGCCATTTTAGCTGCATTTCATCTATTTTTCTACACTTTCTTCACTTTTTCAAAATTTTTCACGGTAAAACCGGCTCAAAATCACACACTTCACTCGGAATCATGAACTAGTAAACCCTTGAAGTTTTCAGATCTAAAATCAACCTAGAAAGTAGATTTTTAGAGGGTTCGTTCATACATACTCGTTCAAAAAGTGACATCAGCAAGTGGTCCGCTTGAGATTACAGGACAGGTTCACTCCAAATCATCACATAGGTCCGCTCCAAATCAGATTCGTTCCAAAGAATTTGGTTGGTTCGCTCCAAATCACCACATAGGTTCGCTCCATAGACTGATTCGCTCCAAAGACAGGTTCGCTCAAAGATACCTTATAGGTCCGCTCCAAGTTACCTCATTGGTCCGCTTATCTGGTGAACTCATTGGTTCGCTTATCTGGTGAATTCATTGGTCCGCTCATCTAGTCAGTTTATCTGGTCCGCTTATTGTAACAAGTGAAGATCCACTTTAGTGACATTGAAGATTCGCTCATGTGAACACTTTATTGGTTTCGCTTTTGAGATCATTTTTGCCTAAGCTTGGATTTTTGTGAATTTTGAACAAATTGAACAATGGACACTGAATTTTATAACGCTTTTGCAACACCGATGTCAGTGACTCAAAGTGCTTTGATTGAAAATGAAACGGGAACATCTCAAAAACCACCAAAACTCATGGATATTGATGACTATAATGTGTGGTCTGAACGGTTTGCTAACTGGGTCGAGGCTTATCATCTAGATGCGTGGGAACACACTGAAGAGCCATATGTTAAGCCCACAAAGAACAATGTTGTGAATGGTACTCCGTTAACACTTAGAGAGATGAGTACTGTAGATAAAAAGAAATATCGAGATGAGAAATTGATGGTGAGTTTGCTTCAGCAAGCGATAAAAGAAGATATCTTGATACTGCTTCAACATGATGGAACTGCATATTCAATTTGGACAGAATTGGAAGCAAAGTTTACGGGAAGTGATGATATGCTCAAGAATAAGATGTCTCTCATGAAGAAAGAATTTGACTTATTCCGGGGATTGAAAAATGAAAGTACCAAGCAGATAATTGATAGATATTGTAACTTGGTGAGAAACATGTCAAAACTTGGAGTTAAGAAAGACACTGATGAATTGATTGAAAAACTTGCAGATGCGCTTCCACATGAAACATGGGGAACATTCTTGATGATGCTGAAATCTAACAGAAAAGACTACAATGCTATGATATTGGGAGATTTTATCAAGCATCTGGAAGCTCAAGAGATGGAGCAGAGAAAGATTGCCAGGATGAAGAATTATGATGGAGAACAGGATATCAGTTTGTACTACAAGAGTGGTGCTACTGGATCAACAAATTATTCTCCAAAGATCGAAACTGCTTACAGTGTCAAAGATTCTCCTGAGAAGAAGCCATCCCAAGGATCAAGCAGCACAAGATTTTCATCATTCGATCCAAACGTTTCTGTAACAAAGAATGGGAAAAAGCTTCAGTGTAACATTGTTCTTAGTCTTGAAAATGATCAAGAGTACACTGAAGAGATTGCTAAAAATCAAATGTCTTTGTTGGGGATGATTTTGGAGTCATATAGTTGTTTTGTGGCAGGAAAGATCGGTAATCAATGCTCACGAAAGAGGATTACGATCAAATTGATGCTGAAGAAATGGAATTAATGGACATAAAGTGGTGCATGGCTAGTGTGATGAGACGTGCTGAAAAGTTTAAATAAATTACAGGCTGAGATGATTTTCGTGATGCAAACGTTTCAACTTTGGGTTTTGATAAATCTAAAGTTATGTGTTTTCGTTGCAGGGAGAAGGGGCATTTCAAGAGGGAGTGCAAAAATCGTGAAGCTACCGGAGCCCAGAACCCTTCAGAAACAACAATTATCACAAGAAGGCAATTTATCATAAAATCACACCACCAGCACAGAATCAGGCACAAACGGCTCATGGGAGAGATGTGGTTGATAATTCAAAAAGAGCATGTGTAGTTAGTCTGGGCAAATATGATAATTTTACCTGGGAAAAGTATCTTCCAAAAGAAAGCAAGGTGTATTTTGCAGAACAAGATGATGAAAAATTGGCTGAAGGTTTCAATTGGGATGATTTTTGCCCAGATCAAGAATTTATGTCCAAAGAGATGTCCAACAATCTTTTCAATACTCATGCTTTCTATGCTAATGCTTATCATTTGAAATGTGCAGAAAAGTCATGGAAGCTGCTGAAGCAAGACGAAGAAAGCTTGAAGAAGAGGAAGAAGAGGAAGAGAGATTAAAAGCTGAAGCTAAAGCTGAGAAAAAGAGAAGAGCTGAATTCTTACAACCTAACAGGACAGTCAAAGAGGTTCCTGAATTTGAAGTAAAAGTTGATGCTGAACCAGTTGAAGTTCAAGAAAAGTGCATGAATTGTGATTCTCTTATCAAGCAGAACAATGAGTTGTTGCACAATATAAACAGATTGAAAGAATCCTATGATACAATGAAGAGAGAAATCAACAAATATACGGATTCAGATGGTGAACAAGTTGTGGCAATGAATACTTTGAAGATAGCGTATCTGAGACAGCTTGATGATGCAAATTCTCACATAAAGAAATGTGCTGATTTGGAGTTGGAACTAGCAACACAAAAGATAGAAACTGAGAAAGTTAAAAAGTTATTAGAAAGTTACTCATGTTCTTCTTTTGTTGTTGACAGGATTTACCCGGTTGTGGAGAATTTGAAGACGTTTGAAGAAGTGAAGACGTCTGAAGAAGAGAAATCTGTGACAAAAGATGAAGAAAAGATGAAGACTTCTGGTAAGAAATCAAGTGTGGTCTATAACAGATGTCCGCCCCCAGTCGAAAATGGATATTCACCTCGAAATCCAAATTCCGAAAGAGTCAATAAGGCTATCAATTTACAATGGGAGTCTGGGCCGTCAGATAACTTGCCAGAAAGTATTGATCTCATGTATACGTCATCAGACACTGATCATGAGTCAAAGTTGATAAAAAGTGTGATCGATCAGGTGTTAGATAAAGATGACAGTGAGGAGTCAAAACGGGAGTCCAAACCCGAGTCAAAGTCTGGGTCAAATACGTCAAAGCTGACAAATAAAAAGGACAAACGGGTTTATGATAAAGAGTTTTTACTTTCGAAATCTAATTTGAATGATGAATCGGTCAAAGTGGCATATACTTTGAAAGGTTCTGACAAATTATATTCTGATGAGAGTTTTCCAATAAGAAGTGTCAGACTTGAAATGATTCAAAAGGTTTTCAAAATAACAGAAATTAATATTTCTAAAATAAAAGATTTAAATCTTAATGGAAAATCTAAATCATACACTTCAAGAGATCAACAAAGAATCAACAAGAAAATGGGTTACAATTGTGGTTATAGTTTCCGACAGAAACCAAACCATAATCGTAATTTCAAAAAGAAAGGTCTTGGTTTTGTCCCACCGAAAAACTATAAAAATGAGAAAATGTATAAACCAAAAACTATGTTTATTTCAGGGAAAACGTCAGAGGCTGAAAAAGAACAATCATTCAGAAAGCAGACAAATCAGGAATTCCTTGCCAAGAAGCAAGAAGAACTAAAGAAGAATGAAGTTCCGAAGAAGATTGAAAAGAGAACTTGTTTTTAGTGCAAGATTGTTGGTCATGTGGCAAAGGATTGTCCAAAGACATTCAATCCAAAACAGGAAATCTCTGGTAAAATGAAAGAGAAGATTGTCGAGAAGACTGAACTGTCAACCCGGAAGTTTACTGGCTTTGAAAATTCAACTTTTGAGAAAGGAGAATGTTCAAAGAGTGCTTCAAGACGAAAAGATAATATGTCAAATCAAAAATGGGTTGTGAAAGGTTCAGGTAATAGTTCTGGTGATGAATCTGTTTCCATAAAATCATAGGAGCCACGTGTTGAGAAAAAGGTTGAAAAGAAAGTTCCAACCATGAACGATGAAAATTTTCCACCTTTACGTGCTGAAAATTTTATGAAGAAAGTTGGAAAAGTTGAAGTTTCAAATCAATTTTATTCTGACAAGAAGAAATTTGATGTTGAAAAAACTTTCAACGAAAATGTGAAACGTATCTTTGGACAAATGGTCAACGGTAAGGCCAAAAGTATCAAAGATTTTTATGCTTCCAAAGGACGTATTTACAAGCCTGTTGAAAGTAAAGATAAAGAAGATGTTGTTACACCCAAGGAAGGTCAGGCTTGGGTGGATATATTTTTCAAAGAATAAAAACCTGACTTGCCGGAGATCCCTAGTTGGTAATCGTGGATCATGAATCGGCATCCTTCTTAATTTGTGTTTGAGTTTTTACAGGACTTGCCGGAACTCCCAGGTTTGTAAGCGAGGAGTAGGAATCGGCACCTTGAGAATTCAACCAAAAGATGGTAATTGGTTGAAAAACAGGTTTGAAAAGCTTAATTGCTACACCTACAAGTGGTTGTATGTTTGTGGTTGTTATAAGTGGTTCAGAATGAGAACTAGTTGATCTTACAAGTGGTTAAATCAAGGTCATTAAATTGAACTTGAGTTAACTATTATTCAGATGATTGGTAAAACAATGTGATGATTTTGCCCCAATTTTACAAAAGGTAAAAACAACTAAACTTATTTTCCAGAAAAACCATTCTGATTAAAACAAACTTAAGTGTTTTGAAATCATTATGGGAAAATAGTTTGTTGTGAGGGGGAGTTCTGATTGTTTAAGCCAAACGGATGGAGAATTGAGGCGTTTCGATATCTGTTGTCATGTTCTGTATAGTTTGTTTTCAATTTTTACTAGATGTATTTGAATTTTAGGGGGAGTAAGAAAGTAAGAATTTTTAGAAAATCCAAAAACATCAGAAAATTTGAAAAAGCCAAAAACATGATAAAACTGAAAAATGAGTTTTTGTTGCATAAAAGAGGAAATGATAGTACATCAGTGGACTATCACAGCATGCTAAAGAATTGTAAAGCTAAAAGTGATCAACAATCTTACTGCGGATGTGTCAGTAGGTTTTTGCACACTTAGTAAATTGAAACGAGATATAAACCTAAATTCGAACTTGCTTAATTTGTGGGTAACTATTCTTGGATATATGGGTAACCCCCGAAATCTTGTTTGAAAGGTCCCGTATTCTGAGATACTAGGTCTTTATACTCAGTGATATCTGGGGTATTATTCCGGGACTTCTGCTGTATGGAAATACTGACCTAGTCCCCGAATAATACTTTCTGCAAAAAGCTTTGAAACATAAGCTCGCCCTCAGCAATCTGATTAAACAATAAAATTGATAATCTTTGCTGTTGTAATAAAAGATCCTCTAAAGGGGACCCACCTAAAGTCGAAGCCGTCATCTCTCTGCGTATACGGAAGTATCGACCTGAGCTCTCACGGCCCTCGCACATTACCCCTTTACAGATATCAACTGTGGTATACTCACCTGTAAGACTGAATATTGGGATTTGGATACAGGAGTATATTCGAGTGGAGTGATACACAATTAAGTTTTAGTTTCTAAAACATTAATATCGTATCTCGAATCAATTGAAGTCTGTGTGAAAATTTAAGTGGACAAACATACTGACAATCTAGGTAAAGTGTTTAGAACTTAAAATGTAATCAAGCTTAACGGTGTTAGTGATATGTTTCATAACTGATATGATCCTCTTGCACAAACTCACAAAAATATTGTCTGTAAATATTTTGTTTTCTGCATTTTCTTTCGTTCAGAAAATCCAAAAAGATTTTTGGTGTGTTTTAGCATAAATTTTGAAAAAGTCAAAAAGAGTTTCGACAACTGGTGTTGAGATGCTGATTTTCGAAATTCAAAGTGCTAAACTTGAAGAACTGGTTTGGGAGAGTATATGCGAAGCTGGTAAAGTTATTTGATAAGAGCCAGTAAAAGATCCTGAATGTAAAATCGTTACTGTAGTTTATCAACATAGTTTTTAAATTGTCGAAAAGATTTAATCTTTGAAGAAACTTATGGTTGGGTAGAGATTGTGCAGGACTTGAGCCAGGTGACGATTATGTGCTGAAGTGCGAGGTTACGAACTAATAACCTGTAGAAATTGAATTCCAGGCTATGATCCCAGCTGTTTAAGAGGGGGAGTCTGAAGACACCGTGTCAACAGTTGAGAGAGAGGAGTTTGGTGACGATGAAGAAAGAGAACGAGGATTCTTGAAATGACAGATACTTCAAAGGAAGATCGAAGACAGATAAAGACTGAAGATTGACGTTTTGTGAAGACTCGAAGACTCTGTGAAGACTCCGTCAACATCCGAGGGGGAGTCTGTTGGTGCACTTACGTCTGTCGACTACGTCTTTCATTGAGTCTTAGAGTGAGATAGATCAGACATGACACGGAAACCTAGAAACCCTAGATTGTAATAGGTTTACTTATGTGATTATACCTAGGTTCGCTCATGTGTCAATGTGTAGATCAGGTTCGCTTGAATGGTCTTGTAAGGTTCGCTTATTAGGTCTTGATGAGGTTCGCTCATATGGCTGGTGAACAGGTTCGCTTATTTGGTTGACCGTATAAGCGAACCTCTATCATCTATATATATGGGTTATCTTGAGCGAACCATATCACATAGTTACGGTGTATTTGTTCCGGTATGTTGCCGAAGTACTGTCAGACATTGTAATTGCTTTCAATATCAATAATACAGCAAGTTTAAAGTGAATCCAGCTAGAATAGCACCAAATCATTAGTTTCCGCCTCTTGATTTGGATAGGAATTTCTCTGATCGACTCAAACAGGGCCGAACGTGATCCTACAATTTTGATACAAGTCTATACTCACTCGATGTCCTAAACGGAGTTATATTTTTAGGCTTGCCATACCGTTGATAATTAACAAAGGTCAATGTTCCAGTGACGTTATTAAGAAATATTCATTGAAAGAATAGTTTATGTAACGAACTCGACTACAGGTCCTATCACTAGGTGACTAGGTTATTGAGGCATTCATATTATCCTCCGGAAGTAATAATAACACTTGAACATTTATCCCTAGATTTCTTTTAATACCGCCAAATAGAAAGATTTCATTTATATTGAAAAGAGATAGATTCCTCTCCCCCAATGTCTTGCCATGACGATAAATAAAAGTATAAGACAATTTTTATGTAAAGTTGGTTTGTTTATAAGAGAATTGGTTTTTACACATGACCAACTGTTGCATCATCTACGATAAAGAATTCATTGTGAAAGGGTGTGTGGAAGGGTTTGCCTTAATACATGAAAGGGTTAAACTTTTTGAAGGGGTGTGTGTTTTGTGTTATTAAAGGGTGTGACTTTTGAATAAATTGGACATAACCCAAGTTATTAATTGTATAAGGGTATAATTTCATTGCCATATCTATGTTTTTATATTTTCATTTATCGTAAAAATGGAAGCAATTCCTAGAGAGATAATCGAGACGGGCCAAATCATATAAACTCGAGTCTGATTCTTTTAACCTAACAAATATAAAGCTCGACTCGTTTTAAGCTCTACATTATACTCAAACTTGATTCATGAATAGTTTTACAAATTTAATAACCTTAAGTTATTTTGTATGTATTTCTAATTATTTAGTTAAATATTATTTGATATAATTATATTATAAGGGTGAAAGTTGGCTACAAAGCTCATTTTTTCTACAAAGTGTAGAAAGTCATAAAACACCATAATGTCAACCATAAAATACACTCAAAACGCATAAATAATAAAGTAAAATTACTAAAATGCCATATTTATGGGTTTGTGCTGTGTTTTGGATGATAAGTCTTTGATTATCGAATGACTAACATTAGTGTGTTTTATCTTGATTACCATATTATGTTTTATATTTATAGTTCTACGATTGTGTGTTTGTTGTTTTTATGGACTGTTAGGGTTTGAATATTGTGTTTAATTGATCTTCAGCATGTTATTTGTGGGTTTTGAGTGTGTTTTATAGCCTAAATTGTGGTGTTTTATGACTTTATACAATTTAAAGAAAAAAATGGACTTTATAGCCGAACTCCGCTTATATATTATAATATATATTGCAATATACAACGTTGTTTCGAACGGCTATAATTATATTATATCATGTTACATATCCTCTTTTCCCCCAACAAACATCAACCCCCCCACCCCACTTTATAAAACCCCCACTACCACCATTTCCACCATTGGCATTTTACACACTCCAATTCCATCAAACAAACAAGGTCCACCACCACCATCACCATGAGTTATCCCCCACCCGCAGTCGGTGCTCCTCCTCCACAAGGTAACTAACTTCCCCTTCAATCAACAGATCATATTTCAAAGTTAGGGTTTTAATCAATGTAGATCAATCATTGCAGGTTATCCACCAGAAGCCTACCCGAAAGACGCCTACCCACCACAAGGCTACCCCCCACAGGGCTACCCTCCACAGGGCTACCCCCCACAAGGCTACCCTCCACAACAAGGCTACCCCCCTCAGTACGCCCCTCAGTACGGTGCACCCCCTCCTCAACAGCAACAACAAAGTCAGAGTAGCGGTTTAATGGAGGGATGGTAATGTTTTTTTTTGATCTTTTTTTTTTGGAATTGGTTGGTTTGTGCATGCAATTGTTGAAGATCGTCTTGATTTGGGGGGGATCGGTCAGTTTTTTTTTTTGGGAAATTGATGTGATCTTTGACTAATTTTGACTTCAGATCGGTTGTTGGATTTGGGTAATTATGGGGTGGATCATGATGGTTTGGCACCAACCGCCTGATTTTAGGGTGGGTTTGGTCGAATTTGAAGTGACACATCAACAGTTTTTTGGAATTTTGAATTTAAATAATTTGATCCATTTAACAGTTTTTGATTTCAAGAATTCACCCATTAGCAGTTTTTGTGTGATTTTGGGTTTCAAGAATTGATCCATCTAAAAAGTTTTGTGTAATTTTGAATTTCAAGAATTGACCCATCAACGATTTTGTGTGATTTGAATTCAAGAATTGACCCATCTAATAATTTTTGTGTAATTTTGGATTTCAAGAATTGACCCATCAACAGTTTTTTGGAATTTTGAATTTCATGAATTTGACCCATCAACAGTTTTTGTGTGATTTTGAATTTCAAAGAATTGACCCATTAACATTTTTTTTGTGTAATTTTGTATTCTAAGAATTGATCCATAAACAATTGTTGTAATTTTCGGTTACAAGAATTGACCCATCAACAATTTTTGTGTAATTTTGGGTTTGAGAACTGACCCATCCACAACTTTTGTGTAATACTGAGTTTCAAGAATTTGACCCATCAACAAATCTTGTGTAATTTTGGATTTTAAAAATTGACCCACTTACAATCTTGGTCCAATTTTTGAATTCCAGGAAGTGATTGTTTAATATGTTTTTGAGTACTGTCAGATGTGATTTCTTTAAATAGGTCACAGGGTTGACTTAGAATTTTTAATGGTGATTGTGTGCAGTTTGGCTGCCCTGTGTTGCTGCTGCTTGTTGGAAGCTTGCTTTTGATTGAAGTATGAATGGATGGTGGTGATCAAGAATGGGATTTGAACATTTTGTTTTATCTTTTCTGCAAATGATTTTGGGCTTGAAATGTAGCTAGTAGTTTCTTTTCTGCTCATATTTTTATGGATCTTGAGTTTCTTGTTTGGATTATGGTCTTAGTTTTGAAACAAACTATGTTTGATGTTTCTCTTTCTCTTTCTCTTTCTCTGACGTTTGATCTGGATCGATCTGTTTGATGTGCGAATGGGTTGCAGAAACAAACGATGTGTTTCCGTCCGTTTGTTTCAAGGAACCTCTTTTTGTCATTCGATAGGCGTTTTACTGTAATGAAAACTTTTCCCTTAGGTGAGTGGAATTATGCTCTGTTCCATGATCAACCAAATGATTTTGAACAGAATATTCTAGGGAATTATGCGAACACTCGTTAGGGTCCAAATTCCACCTTGCGTCCACCCGAGGTTCTACTTTGCAGACTCGACGGTGGGGTTGTGAAGACAACCAACTAGTAGCATGCGGCAACTGGTATGCGAAATCGAAACTGCTTGAAAAGGCAAGATGCACATGCCGTGTATATCAACATTTAGATTTGTGGGGCATTTTAAATGGATCATATTAAAATTATTATTCATAGATTAAGTTTAACATGCGACTCAGCTCAGCTAAGATAAACAGATGGATAATGTGTCAGTTGGACCTATTTATTTTATTAATTCATTGAAACAGTATTATTCACATTCTTTTACTTACTATAAAATTACCAACGATAAAACATTGTGGGCTTGGATGCATCGATGAAGGTGTTAGACGAACATTTCAACGTTCTTTATATATATATTTTTTTTAAAATAAGAAATCCCTATGTATTTTGATAACGATATGCATCCACAGCTGCACGCCAAGAACCAATTGGAGTTTAACTGTTTGCATATTGTCTATTAAATGCATTTATGTATGACCGGTTCGGCAGTTCCTATATATTTTTTCTTTTCTATTCGAAATGTATAAAACCACATGTATTGCTACACATGTATTATATTCATATTACATGACATGTATTTAAGAATGTTACTTGACATCCCGATAAAGATACTAAAAAAGATATGGTCCTGGACCCCCGCAGGCTCACGAGAACCCCATATCTAAGCCGAAAAAACTTACTCAAGGATTACGAGTCTCACGGTGTTGTTAGTTTTGCAGATTTCCCCAAGAATTAGTGCTCCTGAAGAAATAATTACTCTCCACCCGATTGAGTATTGGCCTAATCCCCTCATTTTAGACTTATGTTTTTTCAGCTACCAATAAAACTAACTTTCAATTTGAACCATATAATTACATAGCACCATCATTTATACTTGCTAGGTACGTTATTTTCATTTTGTTAAGTTAAATATCAGGGATAATTTCATATAATAGGGAGAATTTAACCCTTAATTAACATTGTGTATTTTATACTTGAGTAAATTCTTTTATAAGTCCTTGAGTTTTGGTAAGGGGTGGCAAAATGGGTGGGTTTGGTAGGTTTGGGTAATGGGTTAGGATGAGTTTATTAAAATGGGTTAGGATGAGTTTAGGTCAAGATGGGTTTTTGTCAAGATAGATTTGGGCATGATAGTCTAAAAAAAAATAAAAATAAAATAAAATAGGTAAATAAATAAAAAAAATAAAATAATAATAATCAAAAAAATAAAAAAAGGTTCAATGCTTTTTAAGGATTGTACGTCACGATAAACTTCATTTGGTACCGAGTACCGGTACCGAACCATACCGGTACCGTACTGGTACCATCAAATCAGCCGATCCAGCATAACTTTAACCCTTAATTGTGCAAAAGGACATAATAGCCTTAACTGAGTGGTGAATTTTATTTTCATGCATTCGATGACATTTAGTTTTATACAATTATAAAAAATTGTAAAAATTTCAAAAAATTCTAAAAAGTAAAAAAAAAAAAAATCCTAAAAATCAAAAAAATTATAGCAAATAAAAAAATTCTAGAAATTCTAGAAAATCAAAGAAATTCCAAAAAATCAAAAAAATCTAGAAATTCTAAAAAAAATTTAAAAATATAAAAAATCTTAAAAATTCAAGAAAAATCTAAAAAATATAAAAATTCTAAAAAATCAAAAAAAAAATCTAAAAAGTAAAAAAAAAACTATAAAAAATCAAAAAAATTCTCAAAAATCAATAAAATTCTAAAAAATCAGTAAAACATAAAAATTCTAAAAAATCCAAAAAAATCTAAAAAATAAAAAAAATCAAAAATCAAAAGAATTCTAAAAAATAGAAAAAAATCTAAACAATCATAAAAATTATAAAAAATCCAAAATATTCTAAAAAAACTCTAAAAATAAAAAAAAAACAAAAAATCTTAAAAAAACCTTTATAGAATTTTTTGGATTGTTTAGAATTTTTTTGGATTTTTTAGAATTTTTTAGATTTTTTATTATTTTTTAGAATTTTTAATTTATAAGAAATTTTTTTGATTTTTTTAGAATTTTTTGGATTTTTTAGAATTTTTGGGAATTTTATTATTTTTTTAATTTTTTTGATTTTTTTTGGATTTTTTTATTTTTAGAATTATTTATAATTTTTAGAATTTTTTGGATTTATTATTATTTTTTTTATTTTTTTTATTTTTTTGATTTTTTAGAATTTTTTGATTTTTTAGTTTTTTTTATATTTTAGATTTTTTTGATTATTTTTTTGATTTTTTATAATTTTTTTAGTTTTTTTTTATTTTTATTTTTTTGATTTTTAGATTTTTTTTTAATTTTTTAGAATTGTTTGGATTTTTAGAACTTTTTTTGATTTTTTAGAATTTTTTTGATTTTTCTGATTTTTTTTGATTTTTTATAATTTTTTTGATTTTTCTGATTTTTTGATTTTTTATAATTTTTTTTTATTATTTTTACTCTTTTTATTATTTTTACTCTTTTTATTATTTTTAAAATTTTTATTATTTGTGAAGTCAACGTCTACGAACACTCGAATAGAAAGAAGAATCTGATTGTGATGCTCTTTTTTAAGTTACCCATTTACCCAGTGTAATACCCATTCTGACCCATGAATTATTTTAAATAGATATATACAACTCATCCTGACCCATCCTTAATTATTTCTTAACCCATCCTGATCTATCCTCATTTTTCAAATGACCCAAAATGACCCAAAAAACCCAAATAGGTTTTTATTGCCAAGCCTAGTTTTGGTGGTTTTAACTACTTGGGTCCAGTTTCTAAGATTTTAACCATTTAAGTCCAAATTATTTACTTTGTTAGAATGTTTTGTTAATTTCTCATGAAATGAGTAAAATGAAATAATAATAAAATATATCTATAAAATCTTATTACTCTCACTACTCTATCTCTAAAACACAACCACCACCATTAGTCCACCACCAAACGCCACTGATTTTACTCACACACCTTCCGTCCTCTTTTGTTATAAACCCTAGATATCCATGATCATCAATCACCGCCACCATCTAATTTATCCTTAAATTCTTAACCATAGATCTGGTTTCAAAACTTCAAATATACCATCACCTAGGGATAAGCATTTGGGACTTGGTATCGGTATCAAATTTCCCGTACTGAAATTTCGATAACCATTCTTGGCGTTTTCGGTACTGGTATTTTACCGAATTTTACATACAAATACTGGTACCGGTACCCATATTTGGCGATTTTTGCTATCGGTATTTTCGGTACCGAGTTTATCCTAACCACCACGTGCTATAAACCCTCGATTTGGTTTCAAGCAAGAACAAGGATGCCGATGGTGCGGTGGGGGTGGTGGTGAGGCGGTGGTGAGGCGATGGTGAGGTGCGGGTGGTGCGGGGGTTAAGGTGTAGTGGGTATGGTGCGGTGGAGGGAGGTAGGTGGTTGTGTTGGTGGGGTAGCGAAGTGGTGGTGAGGTGAGGTGAGGTGGGGATGGTGTGGTGGTGGAGGTGTAGTGGGGATGGTGGTGCGTTGGTAGTGGTGGAATGGTGATGGTAAGGTGGTGAAGATGAAATAAAGTTGAGAGAGAAAATATAGAAAGAGAAAGAGGTTTGTGTGTGAATGAATATGTGTGTATATATATTAATATAATGCTTAAAAAGATTTTGTAAGTTCCTTATGCATTAAAGAGTTATACCTGGGTATAAAATGACTAAAGTACCATTGTATTTAACACTCTTATTGGATGGCGTTACAAATTTACAGACTGATACAGTTAAAAATTTTGGTTTTAGATTCAAGTTGTTAAAACCACCAAAGCTTTGATACTCAAAATGATATTTTACTCTTTATACCCGGCAGCAACACTAATGAACAATAACCTGAAAAACATTTTTTTATTTAATAATATTTCATTTATTATTTAATTTGACTTTTTTCTCTGCTTTCTTTAACTCTTTTTTTTTATTTTAATATGTAATTATATTTATTTTTTCCAACATTTTGATGTAAATTTTATTAAAAACGAAGTTGTATTAAAGATAAAGTTTTTTTTCTTATATGCACTGGCATGTACAAATAGTAACAATAAATAAGACTGATATTTAGGTGCACAAGCTTAGCTTTAAAATGTAAAATACCAAAACACTAAACTAAACAGGTACAAGCAAGCGTACCCATCGTTGTGTAGTATAGCAATTGCAAGATATCGTATCTCAGTTTGTAAACACATTAGTTCATGATACTAAATTATATATCAATATTTAACCGATGTAAAAGAAAGTTTGTTTTAAATGCAAATTTAAAGCAACTGGAGAAGAAAGCAAATGATGAGATTTTGGAAAGTTTGTAAACATATTTGGGAATGATTATCTATTAGACTCGAATCATCTAAGTTGAAAAGATCGTTTTAAATAAATTACTTGTAAAATTGCTTATAAGATTTGTTATTAACAACATGTGAAGTGCTAAGATAGACTAGAGTCGATTAAGGATAATCTCCCAAAATTAAATAGCGATGCTATATACACACATCAACAACCTGACTTTATGAATCAAGTTCAGTTACCAACACATGTGATTATGGGTTTCTTAATTGGGCTCTTACTGGGTCAACGACTTGTAAATTACAACTCCTACAAGATCATTCCCATAGGTAGGTCACACGTTTTACCAATTGAATTGTTGGTTTGTCTATTATTAGTTAATGTTTTAAGCCTCAAGTTTATGTTTGATATATAACTTAGACATATAATTAATCAGATTTAGCATGCATAGCTTCATAGAAAGACAAATTCAACAAAACACCAATTCTAATATCAATACTAACATGTAGTCATACACGTAACTAGATTATGACATAAAACTTCACGAAAACTACACACTTTTAAGTAAAAACATCTTAACAATCAATTCAAAGGGAGAATCGTCTAAACTAACCTGCTCCAGAAGAGTTTAGTAGGACACGTCCACGAGAGAAACACAAAACAAATATCCAATCATGATTAAATATGTATTTAATACGGTTTTGAAAATAATTCAAACCAAGTAGTAAACATCCAAGCTAACCGAACGTTAGATATGCAATCTTCAAGTTTCTAAGCCTCATTCTTCTCTCTCAGTAGCAGTGACAACCCTTTTTTGCGATTACAACCTTCAAAAGTCGTTCCCCAAGGTAGCAGTAGAAACTTAGCTTATGTATTGCAAAATTAGGACAAACATGCATCCATTATGGCCGTACCATCTAGGTACGGGGCGTACCGCGTACCCCATTGAATGGGCCATAAAAGTCTAAGTCCGTTAAGTTTGTCGGTCAACCATATATGGGATGTACTAGGGAATACCTAAAAGTTAATGCATAACACAATTCAATACCAATTCTTACCAAATTAATCAATTTAAAATACATATTTATATTATATCTATAAAAAAAGTATGTGTTATTTCTAAACATCACGTACCGAGTGTATCACTAATGTATCAAGTTGAATTGTAACTAAACTGAACTACCGAACCACCATAATCAGTCTGGTGTTCGATTTGTGTTTTTACTCATTTCCGGTTTTGGTATATATGGTACCAATACATTTTTAATAACATTCTGATTTAAACTTTATTGAAATACGAAGGTTTAATAAACTATTTTTTGGAATCGTAAACTATACCAGATACCAGTATTGAAACGAATCAAAGCGATACCAATCGGAAAAAAATGATGCCAATATCTATATTCATTTTTATAGCTTTTATCAATGTAATACACGTGTTTATATTCTTTTGAAAACAATTTTCTATAATCAAACATAATAAGATTATAAATAAAACTTTTTACATGTATGTTTTATGAGTAATTTACAGGTTTTGTCCTTTATGTTCTTTTTCAGGCGGTGTCATTTGGTGAGAAAGTTGACAAGTTTTGTACTTAACATTTTAAAATCCTGCACGTTATGCCCTTTAGCCCTAACCCAGTTAGATTTTTTGGTTAAGTATGGTTATGTGCCTTGCACATGAGGGCATTCTTATGTTTTCACCTTTCCATGGGTTATTGTGTAAATAACTTATATACAAGGACTATTTTGTAAAATAAAAAGATATTTAATTAAACAAACCTCTCTCTCTCTTTAACTCTCCCCTCAGTCTTCTCTCTCTGTCTAAAAAACCTTCGCACTCTTCTCTCCCCCTCTCTAAAAACCTCTGCACGGTGGTGGGTAGTGGATTGTGGTGGGTGCGACGGTGATGATGGGTTTAGCGGTGGTAGGAGGTGTACAGTGATGGGTTGTCAATTATGGTGGGGTTTAGCGGTGGTGGGAGGTGTACAGTGATGGGTGGTCGAGTATGGTGGGTGCGATGGTGATGGTGGGTTTAGCGGTTGTGGGAGGTGTATGGTGATCGGTGCGATGGTGATGATTGGTTTAGGGCCAGTGGCGAAGCTTGAAAATTTCTACTGGGGGGTCAGAAGTCACCGAACCTAAAAATTCTATATAAGTAATTTTATTTTTATAAAACCGGGGGGTCGAAAACGTATATACCTAAAAAATTCTACACGAAACGTACATACATAACACTACTGAGCGAAAAGTTCGGGGGGTCGAGCGCCCCTCTCGGCCCCTTGAAAGCTACGCCCCTGTTTAGGGGTAGTGGGAGGCGTGCGGTGGTGGGTGGTGGATTGAGGTGGGTGCGATGGTGTTGGTGCGTTTAACGGTGGTGAGAGGTGTACGTTAGTGGGTGAAGGGTGGTTCTGCTGGTGGTGAGTGAAGGGTAGGCGTGGTGGTGGGTTAGGGGCGGCGGTGGGTGAAATATGGTGGTGGTAGGTTGATTGTGGTGGTGGGATTTTGCCATTTTTCTAAACCCACATCAAAATCTTAAAGATTTCATATGATTCCTAGTGGAATTTTCTTTTACTGATTTCAAGAATATGGTAGAGTATTGAACATTTGAAAGGGGAAATTTTGCAATAGTGGTATGTTTTTTAAGTTCATATTTGCTGGGATTTTGTCATTTGTTTGCAACATTCTAAATCCACATGAAAATAAAATTCTTTGAAGCTTTGTATGATTCTCCAATGAAATCAAAGTTTTGGGGTTTATGTTGAATTATAACATGGAAAATTTTCATTTTTTTTTAAACTGCTTTGTTTTTTTTTTCAATTTTTCTGGTACATGGAATATTTTTATATGATTTATTTGTGGAATTCTTGATGAGGTTTTAATTTTAGAATATCGGTTGATTTCATAGGAAATTTATATTTTTCTGATTGTGCTCTGCTTTTTGGTTCATATGATATAGGGGTGGTGGTGGTGGGAGGTAGGGGTGTGCATGGGTCGGTTTGGGTCGGTTTTGACAAAAAACCATAACTATAACCGTGATGTCGGTTATTGGATAACCATAACCGATCGGTTATGGTTATTCGGTTTTGATGGTTATAGCGGGTCAGTTATGGGTGGTTAACCATGCATTTAGCTTAGCTAAAAATAGCTTAATTTTTTTTAACATAGAATAAATTGTTATTGCATATTTGTATATATTAGCATATTACATAGTATTAAAAAAATACATATAATCTATAATATTAATACCAATTATTATCGGATATTCAAATAAAGTGATACGATACATTTTATAAATTCAAATAAACATTCAACCAAAACCACAAAATGATATGAAAAACCCATAAGTACTAAAAATCTCCAGTAAAAAACATCAAATATTAAAAACATGGTGAAAAGTCCTAAATCCTACAAAGATTTATCACATGTCGGTTCGGTTCGGTTATGGTGGGTATGAAAAAAATGATAACCATACCCGACCTACTACTTTCGATTTTCAAAAAAACCATTAACCGGCCCACCGGTTTTTTATTTGGTTTGGTTTTTTCGGTTCAGTTTTGTTAGTTAATTCGGTTATGGTTCAGTTAATTCAGTTTTTTGTACACCCCTAGTGGGAGGTGGTAGTGGTAGAGATAGAGTAGTAGAGAACGTGTGGTAGAGAGAGAAAGCTATATAATAATAATAATATTTTTTAAAAATATTTTGTTTTATTTTTTAAATAAATTGGTAAAAAAAACTAAAATACCCTTGTGTAATCAAATTTAACCAAAAAAATGAACTGGTTAGGGCTAAAAGACATAACGTGTAGGATTTTGAAACACTAAGTACAAAACTTGTTAACTATCGCGCCAAAGGACACCGCCTAAAAATGGTGTTAACATAAAGGACAAAACTTGTAATTTAATCATGTTTTGTTGTCTTTTCATCCATCAGGGTGAACGGGGCGGGTGCACATCTAGTAAGAACCATTTTCTTCATCGTGATCGTGAGAGTAGCCACGAAACCCTTATGGCGTCAAGGACCTAAAATACAACGAAGATATTTTTCGGCATAGGTTCCGTATGTCAAAACGTTTGTTTCTAAAAAATGTGATCGATGTGGAAGCGAATAACGCGTAGTTTGAAGTCGGCGTAGATGCGAGAATGAAGAAGGGTTTTACACTGTTGCAAAAAGTTACATCGGCTATTAAACAACTTGTAACGGTAACCCTCCAGACGAGAACGACGGGTATTTACATATGGCCGAAAGGACTTCCCGCGAGTGTCTAGAATATTTCTGCGAAACGGTATGTAAAATATACGCTCCTGAGTTCTTACGTAGGCTAACAAGTCACGACATGGCACTTTTGTACCAAGCTCATGAGGATAAACATCACCTTCCTCGTATGGTCGGTAGTCTTGATTGCATCCATTACGTATGGAGAATGTGTCCCACAGAGTTTCGGGGCTAATATATGAGAGGAGTTCACCGTTACCCTACAGTTATACTCGAAGCGGTGGCCTCTCAAGATTTGTGGGTTTGGCATGCTTTTTTGCGGTCAACTAGGTGCACAAAACGACATCAATGTGCTTCAGCAATCTCCATTATTTCATACTGAACGAAATGGAATGGCGCCAAAATGTCCATTTTACGTTAACAACCACTTATACAAACGTGGTTACTATCTCGTGGATGGAATCTACCTTACATGGTTCGTGTTTGTCAAATCATTTCCATATCCTCACCTATTAGACAAAAAGAAGTTCAAGAAGCAACACGAGGCGTCAAGAAAAAGCGTGGAACGAACTTTTGGTATTTTGATGTCAAAATGGGGAGTGTGAAAAAATTAGGTACGTGGTGTATACGTGTACTATTTTACATACCATGATTTTAAAAGACGACGGAAACCCTATAGCACCGGTACACATTCGGGATCCTCGAGTCGAGTCCACTCTCGATGACAGTATGTTAAATGAGCTTATGGATGAAGATACGCATTGGAGACTAAAAACATGATCTCGTTGAGCATCTAGGAAGAATAGATTTACCCCACCTATTGGTGGAATTCGATGAAAAGTACTAATTTTAGTTAGTTTAATCTAGTTTATTTTAAGTACTAGGTTAATGCCCGCGCGATGCGCGGCTTCATACAAAACCATATTATTTACTTTGAAATATAATATTTTGTACAAACGCATACATTGGAAGAAAAAAACAAAAAAACTATTCAAATGCCGGAAAAAACTTCCTTGTAGACTACATTTGTTGTTTTACTCGTTACATTCCCATCTTTGTCTAGTCTAAGATCCCGCGAATTTATATTATCATTGGCATGATAAAACCAAAAAAAATGTTTACTTTTGCATCACTTATCAAACGTATGCATATTTAGATTAATCATTTAAATTAAATCCAACTAAAATGATACACATATAAGAATAGAAAATAGGAGTTTGTACACGTAAATGTATATCAAAAAAATAAATCAAGTAAATCATGAGAAAAAACTAAAGTCGCAATCTGATGCGAAGCCACAATTTCACTTGTACACATATAAGAATAGAAAATAGTTCACTTGTAAGCCATAATTTCTTTTGGACTATAAGCACAACATCATCTCCACCTAATTCTGATGTTGAATCTGTCATCGCTACAGTTTCCAAAGTGTATCGCAGCTATGTATTTCTTCACGAAGTTTATAACAGGCTTGTTGTCCCGAACAATTAGGAAGCTCGTGGGCTAAGGAATACAATCAATCTAGATCAACAAATCTTCACCACTGCAACCTTTCCTTTCAATTATGTATGAGAACACTGTGACACTCGAGGTTTTTCCGAACGATCACCTTGTAATATTTTGTGTGTATATATATATATTATTAAATGGAAACGTGATTTTTGCATGATATGTGTGATATGTATGTATTATGTATATATTTATATGAGAGCCGAAACCACGACCCGAGACCATGACTCGCAACCGGGCGGTTGCGAGTGGGCCTCTTGGTTTCGAGTGGGCCTTTGGGCCGTAACCGGTTTGGGTCGAAACCCCCAAGCCCAACCCGAAACACCCCATGTATATATATCCCACCTTCTCCTCACTTTCCCTCATTTGTTACAACACACAAACCCACAACACTTCTATTCTCTCTCAACTAGTAACCTCCAACAACAACACCCCTCTTCTTCCTCTTTCGGTTCAAGCAAGGATTTCGGGCAAGGAAACTCGGTCAAGATCATCACTCGGACACTTCATCTCCTCGGCTTCTTCCTTTATTTCGGCTCATTCCTTCCCTTTTCAACCGGTTAGTGATTATTATGTGCATAGGGTTTATATTGTTGTATGAACTAGATTTTTATGCATGTTTGGTTAGAAATATTATGCTTGGCTAGAAATACTATGCATGATTTTTAGGAAGTTTGTGAAGTTTTGACTATGTGTGTTAAACCTTATGTATGATACTTACTAACATGCTTAAATGGTTATGGAATAATGGTTTAAGGATGTTTAGGGCCAACCAAGTTATGTTAATGCCACTAAGTGTATGTTTTACTTGTTCTTGCATATTAATCTTGTTAGAAATAGGTGATTTTCGGTCCAAAAATGTGTGAATATGTTGGCATGAAAACCCTAGAAATTATGAACATAGGATGAACTTGTTGAATGTGGGTTGAAGATTTCAAATAAGGCAAAGTTTGATCTATTTTCACTACTAGTCAAATGAGGAAAAGTGTTTGTAGAAATCTTATTGGTAGTTTCCGGATTTGGGTCTGAATTCTCGGTACAATTTGGACTGTCTTTTCTGCATCATCACGTGTACATGAAAACGACAGCTTCCGACTCGCAACAACGGCGTTACGACTCGCAACCACAGTATTCCGACTCGAAACCACACCGTTGCGACTCGCAACCAAAGCATGACAAGTCGAAACCACGTGATTACGACTCGAAACTACGACGGTTGCGACTCGCAACCAACACATGACAACTCGAGACCACGATTGCGACTCGCAACCATAACGTGACAAGCCGCAACCACCTGGTTGCGACTCGAGACCAGCTAGTTGCGAGTGGGCTGTCCATTTTAGTTATTGGGCCATTCTGTGTTAACTTGGACTATCTGTTAAATGGACTATGTGTTGCTGTGTTCTGTTTGACTGTGTTACTATTAGGGCCGGCCCAATAACCCCATGACTATTACTTGTATGCATGTTATGTGTCTGTATATGTTCTTACGTGATTACTTGCATACCGAACCTGACCTATACCGGTAACCATGTTAGGACGTGGTGACCAACGTGATTGACAAGTAACCTAAACCTACCGAGCAACCCAAGGTGAGTTCACAACTTAAAAGCATGCGTCCCGGTGGTTTGGGACACGAGACTAACAACCCTATCCCCTGGTAAAAGGGGATACCATTTACATACCTTCCCTAGTTATTGGGAACAAAACTTACTTTTCCTTCCCGGGTATTGGGAAACCTTTTGGTTAATTACTGTTTATACGGATTGCAACTAACGGCACTAAACGAAACTCTATCACTCAAGTCCCTACTACAAATACCGATTAGTCGCCGGGTTAGGCGAGCGGGTTATTAGTTGATAGCGCTATTTAGGTGTTTACCAGCCTCACACCGTGCCCTGGTTTGGGACGGTCGTGAACTAATGTACTCAGAAATCCGTCAATGATGATAGAACATTGACATCGGGGCATCCTGCGGATACGCAACGGTTACCTAGTTTTCGGCATTGGAAAAACAGTTTAGTCGCTAACTTTTGGGGTAGCTCCCCAGGGCATGTATAAACGGATAAATTAACCGGTGAAACAAAGTTTTTGGTAATTAAAACTGGACAACTAGTGGACTCACTCAGCATTATTGTTGACCCCTTACTGCATGCTTTGCAGGTAACCAGTGACGAAGGAGCTTGCAGCTTGGGAACGTGTAGTGTCTGTTCACCCTTGTGTTGGGTGTTACCTCATTTTGAATCATGAACTTTGTTTTAAACTACCTTACTTATGCTTCCGCTACTTATTACTGCTTTGAACTTAAAACTTTAAACCCTGAACTTAATATTTGCTAAGCTTATGAATAGTAAGTATTACTTTTGTTATCAACTTAGGTATTCGGTATAATTGGTGGCTGGATCCTGGTCAGTCACGCCCTCGAAGCGGGTGTTATCCGCAGGTGGATTTTGGGGGTGTGACAGATTGGTATCAGAGCCATTGGTTATAGTGAACTTGGTTTTAAAAAAAGGGGAAAATCTTTTTGGAGAAAACCAGACTATAACCCGTGACTCGTAACGACACTACACTCCAAGTGCAAGGCTCGACACATTTGACCTCATAGCTCGGACCAGTGTTTACTTATCTGCTTTATGTTTCCTGTATGCTATACGTACTAGTGTGCCTAAACTAGATAGATACACCTCTCTCTTCTATCTCATTCTCGCTACACTACGACATCACACTCATACTGTGTTTTCTGGTTATGAAGACAATGAGTGGACGCGGAAGAGGAAACATTAACATGACGCAGGCTCAGTTCACTAACCTGCTCAACACAGTGGCTGCGGCTTTTGCAGCTCACCCTTTAGGTAAGCTCGTTGTTTTAGGATGTATAGATCCTACCGCCACATCGACTTTTCGCCTCTAAACCTATACGCTTCGCTTCTCACGAACAGGTCAGCATGCACCTGCGCAACCACCAGTGTGTACTTTCAAAACTTTCATGGATTGCAAGCCTCTCCCTTTCAACGGCACTGAGGGTGCCATAGGTCTTCTGCATTGGATTGAGAAAATTGAAGCTGTTTTTGCTGTTTGCGAGTGTCCCCCTGCGAACTGGGTGAAGTTTGCTACTGCTACGCTTGAAGGAAGCGCGCTTTCTTGGTGGAAGGCGCAGATTCAGATGTTTGGGTTGGAAACTGCAAATGCTACGGCATGGGAGGATTTCAAGGATATGATTAAGGATGAATACTGTCACCGGGATGACATCCACAAGCTTGAGAACGAGTACTATGAGCTCAAGATGGTTGGGTCAGAGATTGAAACCTACACCAAGTTGTCCAATGACTATGCTGCTCTCTGCCCGAACATGTCACGACCAATGTACCGAAGGATTGAACTGTACATCAAGGGTTTGGCTCCAGAAATTCGAAGCCATGTCACTACAGCCAACCACACTACCATTCAGCCGATTGTTCGACTTGCTCACAAACTCACTGATCAGGCCGTGGAAGAGGGCCGGTTGCCCAAAAGGATCAGTGCTACCGTCGGAACTTCTAGTGACAGCAAGCGTAAGTGGGAAGGAAGTCAAAGCAAGGATGCTAACCCCACCCAGGCCCCAGCGCAGCAAAGGAAAACCGAAAACAACAAGGGCACTCAACAACAGGGTGGCTACCGGGGAAGCTACCCTAAGTGCAACAAGTGTAACAAGCACCACAATGGGGCATGTAATAAGGGCCAGTGTCAGCGATGCCACAAGATGGGGCACGACGCCAAGGATTGTAGAAGCCAGTTCCCAACAAGACAGAATCAGCAACAACTTCAACAGCAACAGCAGCAGGGAAACAACCGGGCATGTTTTAAGTGTGGAGCTGAGGGGCACTTTAAAAAGGATTGCCCTGAACTGAATCAGAACCGCAACAATAATCAGGGAGCTGGGAACAACAATCAGAACAACAATGCTGGGAATGGTGCTAGAGGAAGAGCTTTTGTGATTGGAGCTGGAGAAGCAAGGAATGACCCCAATGTCGTGGCGGGTAAGTTCCTACTCGATGATCGTTATGTTTCTGTGTTATTTGATTCCGGTGCCGATGCTAGTTATGTATCTCTACGTATTAGTAAGAAGCTTAAGCGTCCGCTTTCGTTACTAAGTTCTCCTCACCTCGTCGAGTTAGCTAATGGTAGAAACATCGAGGCCTCACACGTTGTCAAGGGTTGCAAACTAGAGTTGTCTGGTCAGACATTTAGTATCGATCTTTTCCCTGTTACTCTTGGAAGCTTCGATGTCGTTATTGGTATGGATTGGTTATCCAAGCATCGTGCTGAGATCCTTTGTCAGGAGAAAGCAGTTCGTATTCCTCGCCGTTCTGGCAAATCCCTCATTGTACAAGGTGGCAAAAGTGGAGAAATCTCCGGCGTTATTTCTTTCTTGAAGGCCCAGAAGTGTTTACGAAAAGGGCACACCGCTATCTTAGCACTTGTTACCAACACGCAGGAAAAGGAAAAGAGGATTGAAGATTTTCCAATTGTGCGTGACTACCCTGAGGTATTTCCTGAGGAATTACCTGGACTCCCTCCCCATCGTCAGGTCGAATTCCAAATCGAGCTAGCTCCCGGAGCAGCGCCTATAGCTCGTGCACCTTATCGACTAGCCCCCGCAGAATTGAAGGAACTCTCGGCACAACTACAGGAACTATTGGATAAAGGGTTTATCCGTCCTAGTTCATCACCCTGGGGAGCACCGGTACTCTTTGTTAAGAAGAAGGATGGCACGTTCCGAATGTGCATAGACTATCGTGAGTTGAACAAGGTTACCATCAAGAATCGTTACCCTCTCCCGCGAATCGACGATTTGTTTGATCAACTGCAAGGATCAAGCTACTATTCCAAGATTGACCTGCGATCAGGCTACCATCAGTTAAGGGTCCGTAATGAAGATATTTCCAAAACCGCATTCAGAACTCGTTATGGTCATTATGAATTCCTCGTTATGCCCTTTGGAATGACCAACGCCCCTGCAGTATTCATGGATCTCATGAACCGGGTATGCAAACCCTACCTCGACAAATTTGTGATCGTGTTTATAGACGACATCTTGATCTACTCGAAAAGTCAGGAAGAGCATGAACAGCACCTACGCCTTATCCTCGAACTCCTTCGCAATGAGCAACTGTATGCCAAGTTCTCGAAATGCGACTTCTGGCTTCGAGAAGTCCATTTCCTTGGGCACGTGGTTAACAAGGATGGAATCCACGTCGACCCAGCTAAGATCGACTCTGTAAAGAATTGGCCTACCCCTAAGACTCCGACTGAAGTTCGCCAATTCTTGGGATTGGCAGGTTACTACCGCAGATTCATTCAGGGATTCTCAAAGATTGCACAACCCCTCACTACACTCACTCAGAAAGGCGTCACCTACAAGTGGAATGAAGCACAGGAATCTGCTTTTCAGAGGCTTAAGGATAACCTCTGCAGTGCTCCTATTCTCTCGTTACCTGAAGGCACTAACGACTTTGTGGTCTACTGCGATGCGTCTATTCATGGGCTCGGTTGCGTGTTGATGCAACGCGAGAAAGTTATTGCTTACGCCTCCCGACAACTTAAGACACATGAAAGGAACTACACAACACACGACTTGGAGCTAGGAGCAGTGATATTTGCGCTTAAGATATGGAGACATTACCTGTACGGTACCAAGTGCACCATTTACACCGATCACAGGAGTCTCGAGCATATCTTTAAGCAGAAGGAGTTAAACATGCGACAACGTCGATGGGTTGAACTTCTGAATGATTACGAATGCGCCATCAAGTATCATCCGGGCAAGGCCAATGTCGTGGCAGACGCCCTCAGCCGAAAGGACACTATACCACGGCGCGTGCGAGCATTACAACTTACTATCCAGTCTAGTCTCCCTACCCAGATCCGAAATGCTCAGATTGAAGCTTTGAAACCGGAAAACATCAGGGCTGAGTCCCTGCGAGGATCAAGACAACAGTTAGAGCAAAAAGAAGACGGCGCCTACTATGTGGCAGGGCGCATTTGGGTCCCACTTTACGGGGATTTACGAGAGCTTGTGATGGACGAAGCCCATAAGTCCCGTTATTCAGTACATCCTGGTTCAGATAAGATGTACCACGACTTAAGGACCACATACTGGTGGCCTGGCATGAAAGCCCACATAGCAGCCTACGTTGGCAAATGTTTGACCTGCGCAAGAGTCAAGATCGAGTATCAGAAACCAGCAGGCCTACTACAGCAACCCGAAATCCCGAAATGGAAATGGGAACAGATTTCCATGGATTTTGTTACAGGGCTACCCAGATCACAACGCGGGAATGATACTATTTGGGTGATAGTAGACCGATTGACTAAGTCTGCACACTTTCTGGCCATTAAGGAAACAGACAAGTTTTCTACCTTGGCAGAAATCTATTTGAAGGAAGTAGTCTCCAGGCACGGGGTGCCAACTTCTATTATTTCCGACAGAGACGCTCGTTTTACTTCCGAGTTGTGGCAAGCTATGCACAAATGCTTTGGTTCACGTTTGGACATGAGCACCGCTTATCACCCGCAAACGGATGGGCAGTCTGAACGCACCATCCAAACCCTGGAAGACATGCTTAGAGCATGTGTGATCGATTTTGGCAAGAACTGGGAGAAACATCTACCGCTGGTGGAATTCTCCTACAACAACAGCTACCACACTAGCATTCAGGCGGCACCTTTTGAGGCATTGTACGGTCGTAAATGCCGATCACCTCTCTGCTGGGCGGAAGTTGGTGATAGTCAACTTACAGGCCCAGAACTAGTAGTAGATACAACGGAAAAGATATCACAGATCAGGCAACGCATGGCGGCAGCTCGTGACCGTCAGAAAAGCTACGCTGACAAGCGTAAGAGACCATTAGAATTCCAGGTCGGGGACCGGGTTCTACTTAAAGTCTCACCCTGGAAGGGTGTGGTTCGTTTTGGTAAACGGGGCAAGTTGAATCCACGGTATGTTGGACCGTTCGAAATTACCGAGAAAATCGGTAAGGTTGCTTATAGATTAAACCTGCCTGCAGAGCTGAGTGCAGTGCACAACGTTTTTCACGTATCTAACCTGAAGAAGTGTTTGTCGGATGAAACACTTGTAATTCCTTTTAAGGAACTGACTATTGATGAACAGCTACACTTTACTGAGGAACCGATTGAGATCACGGATCGAGAGATCAAAACCCTCAAACGTAGCCAGATACCCCTTGTACGAGTTCGTTGGGACTCACGGCGCGGCCCAGAGTTTACCTGGGAGCGGGAGGACCAGATGAAGTCCAAGTATCCCCAGTTGTTCCCAAACGAAAACCCCAGCACTGAAGCTACAACCGAATTTCGGGACGAAATTCCAAACTAACGGGGGGATGATGTGACACCCCGTTGAAACACGCTAGCTTGGCAGTGGCTGCTTCAACTTTCGGGACGAAAGTTCTTAAAACTTGGGGATAATGTGACACTCGAGGTTTTTCCGAACGATCACCTTGTAATATTTTGTGTGTATATATATATATTATTAAATGGAAACGTGATTTTTGCATGATATGTGTGATATGTATGTATTATGTATATATTTATATGAGAGCCGAAACCACGACCCGAGACCATGACTCGCAACCGGGCGGTTGCGAGTGGGCCTCTTGGTTTCGAGTGGGCCTTTGGGCCGTAACCGGTTTGGGTCGAAACCCCCAAGCCCAACCCGAAACACCCCATGTATATATATCCCACCTTCTCCTCACTTTCCCTCATTTGTTACAACACACAAACCCACAACACTTCTATTCTCTCTCAACTAGTAACCTCCAACAACAACACCCCTCTTCTTCCTCTTTCGGTTCAAGCAAGGATTTCGGGCAAGGAAACTCGGTCAAGATCATCACTCGGACACTTCATCTCCTCGGCTTCTTCCTTTATTTCGGCTCATTCCTTCCCTTTTCAACCGGTTAGTGATTATTATGTGCATAGGGTTTATATTGTTGTATGAACTAGATTTTTATGCATGTTTGGTTAGAAATATTATGCTTGGCTAGAAATACTATGCATGATTTTTAGGAAGTTTGTGAAGTTTTGACTATGTGTGTTAAACCTTATGTATGATACTTACTAACATGCTTAAATGGTTATGGAATAATGGTTTAAGGATGTTTAGGGCCAACCAAGTTATGTTAATGCCACTAAGTGTATGTTTTACTTGTTCTTGCATATTAATCTTGTTAGAAATAGGTGATTTTCGGTCCAAAAATGTGTGAATATGTTGGCATGAAAACCCTAGAAATTATGAACATAGGATGAACTTGTTGAATGTGGGTTGAAGATTTCAAATAAGGCAAAGTTTGATCTATTTTCACTACTAGTCAAATGAGGAAAAGTGTTTGTAGAAATCTTATTGGTAGTTTCCGGATTTGGGTCTGAATTCTCGGTACAATTTGGACTGTCTTTTCTGCATCATCACGTGTACATGAAAACGACAGCTTCCGACTCGCAACAACGGCGTTACGACTCGCAACCACAGTATTCCGACTCGAAACCACACCGTTGCGACTCGCAACCAAAGCATGACAAGTCGAAACCACGTGATTACGACTCGAAACTACGACGGTTGCGACTCGCAACCAACACATGACAACTCGAGACCACGATTGCGACTCGCAACCATAACGTGACAAGCCGCAACCACCTGGTTGCGACTCGAGACCAGCTAGTTGCGAGTGGGCTGTCCATTTTAGTTATTGGGCCATTCTGTGTTAACTTGGACTATCTGTTAAATGGACTATGTGTTGCTGTGTTCTGTTTGACTGTGTTACTATTAGGGCCGGCCCAATAACCCCATGACTATTACTTGTATGCATGTTATGTGTCTGTATATGTTCTTACGTGATTACTTGCATACCGAACCTGACCTATACCGGTAACCATGTTAGGACGTGGTGACCAACGTGATTGACAAGTAACCTAAACCTACCGAGCAACCCAAGGTGAGTTCACAACTTAAAAGCATGCGTCCCGGTGGTTTGGGACACGAGACTAACAACCCTATCCCCTGGTAAAAGGGGATACCATTTACATACCTTCCCTAGTTATTGGGAACAAAACTTACTTTTCCTTCCCGGGTATTGGGAAACCTTTTGGTTAATTACTGTTTATACGGATTGCAACTAACGGCACTAAACGAAACTCTATCACTCAAGTCCCTACTACAAATACCGATTAGTCGCCGGGTTAGGCGAGCGGGTTATTAGTTGATAGCGCTATTTAGGTGTTTACCAGCCTCACACCGTGCCCTGGTTTGGGACGGTCGTGAACTAATGTACTCAGAAATCCGTCAATGATGATAGAACATTGACATCGGGGCATCCTGCGGATACGCAACGGTTACCTAGTTTTCGGCATTGGAAAAACAGTTTAGTCGCTAACTTTTGGGGTAGCTCCCCAGGGCATGTATAAACGGATAAATTAACCGGTGAAACAAAGTTTTTGGTAATTAAAACTGGACAACTAGTGGACTCACTCAGCATTATTGTTGACCCCTTACTGCATGCTTTGCAGGTAACCAGTGACGAAGGAGCTTGCAGCTTGGGAACGTGTAGTGTCTGTTCACCCTTGTGTTGGGTGTTACCTCATTTTGAATCATGAACTTTGTTTTAAACTACCTTACTTATGCTTCCGCTACTTATTACTGCTTTGAACTTAAAACTTTAAACCCTGAACTTAATATTTGCTAAGCTTATGAATAGTAAGTATTACTTTTGTTATCAACTTAGGTATTCGGTATAATTGGTGGCTGGATCCTGGTCAGTCACGCCCTCGAAGCGGGTGTTATCCGCAGGTGGATTTTGGGGGTGTGACAAACACGTTGCTAGCAAGGAGAAGATTGTATGCACGCGGGTAGGTTGAGTATGCTTCACACCTAATAGGTCGAAGCAAGTTCAAGTTGAAATGGGCCGTTTTTAGTGTGGGTCCAAGTTGATGTGCACGAATTATAAAATATAAAGAAAATACATACCAGTTATGAATTGAATCGATGGCCTCTATCGTAAATAAGCTTCAATGTGTTAGATCCATCTTCAGGGACAACATTCATCACCCAAAGAAATGAACCCAAATTTTCCTTCATGTCTATCACAGATTTTAATTAGCACAATACCAATTTAACCCTAAGATAACAACGGAATTAGGGAACTTGCAACATTTAACAATTGGGGTCAAGTTAGAAAAAAATGTACCTTCAAGTCTTCAATAATCAACAGGTTGTATGCAAGCCAAACTTCATTATAGTTGAGGCTTTAGTTGACCCATAATCAAATTTTAACCCATGTACCAAACATGTCCATGTGCTGAGAATTAACTACGACACTTGATATTATACCTAAATTACATCCAGATTACAGTTGATCACGAATTTAATAGACTACACTATGTTGTCAAAAGCATCATAAGTGCAATTTACCCAAATCTAGTTTGCAACTGAGTATTTATATTTCTGCAATTTACCCAATTACAAACTTTTACCTAAAACTGAACTACACTGCAATTTTTTCAAGATAAAAACTATTGAGATCATAGTAATCGATATAGAGATTAACCAAAGGGTATACAATAACCTTACGTTCTATTGAAAAGTATTACAATTTCTTAAAGTATGCTTACTCTCAGATCTGACAGTGGTGATCGCCTCAAGCGTCATGTTTCCCAAAACAAAATGAAACAACCTACAAAACAATTAATGCCCAAAATGAAACAACCTGAAAAAAATAAAAGCCCCAAAATAAAGGGATGCAATAATAGGAAGAAAACCGTCATCGTCTAACGCTTCGACTGAGCCATCACCAAACGTCCAAACACACATCGTCGCTATACTTGCCATATCATGCTCTATCGGGTAATGTAAGGCACGCGCCAAGATGGTTGGCAGAACCTCGAAGGCGTATGCCTTTCTCGCCGACTCATTCTCTATCTCTCACTGGTTGAACTCCTCGGTCGGAACCCTAGATGACTGATCCGACATCGCCTTATAATAGCCATGGTAAGTTCTTTTTAAATTAGGTAATCACGGGTACATATATAAGTTTTTTAAGTTAGATATAAACGCGAAGTACATTTAGTCTGTACTTAGCACTACCATTACCACCCGCCGAATCTAGTTAGAACCCCAAACACACTTTATAGTAATGGGTCAAGTGTATTTTTGTCATAAATACCAACTTAAAGTGTGTTCAGGTTCATCTGCCCATTTCAAGTGTGTTTTCGGTTGTCATTTTATCACCAACCCTGGTCTACTATCATGGTAAAATTATTGTTAATTAGTTAGGCTTTTACTACTTTCAAAAGAGGGCATAATGGCCAGATTTTTATGTTGTTTTTGCTGCATTTTTATTGCTGTCAAAAATGTAGTTTTGTGGTTATTTTCGCTGTAAAAAATGCAGTTTTACTGCATTTTATAGCTGCCAAAAGTGTAGTTTTTGCTACATATTATTGCTGTTAAAATAACTCTTTTTGCTGCATGTTTCTGTAAAAAGTGCAGTTTTTGATGCATTATTTTTGCTGTCAAAATACAGTTTTGTGGTATGTTGTTAAATAGTTCATTTTATTTTGTAATGTACCATACAACATTACATTCCGAAATAGATAATACAACAAATATAACCAAAATCAAATTCCAAAACAATATAACTTGAACTATTATATTTTATTTATTCAGGTCTAGGAATACTGTTAGTTGGGCTTGATCCCAGGATAATTTTTTACTAAATACATAAGTATGTTTCATGAAGAAAATTGTTTATTTGACCCTAAAAGTTAGAAATATTAAAGTGGATTCTAAAGGTAGTTATTAACTTAAAATCACAATGGTTTTAGCTTTGATCGGTCAAGTCGATGCAAAAAAAAAAAAAAAAAAACAGAGATTTGCAACAGGAGTTTTGGCCGAGGTAGGATTAACAACAAAAGAACAAAGAAGTACATACCTATTAATCGATTTCCCCAGCTACATTAGTTGGTTATTTATTACTTGATCGTTAGTCTTCAAGCAACGGTAATCTGTTTCAAAAACACAATCGAATTTTTTTAAAGCATATGCATAAAGGGGGAACAACCGAAAGACGCACTCAATAACATTTATTGAAAAAATCTGAAGACAGTCAAGAAACAAACAAATTGACATGTGTCTTTTATGAAACAAATTGTTACAGCAAATTGGTTGTGTCAAAGAAGCAAAAGGTTATAATACGAATCAGTTTCAAAAATGCAAATCCAAACACGCTAAAATACTATTTGGTGAGTAACTAATTGAGATTTATGTGCAACCCTTGTCATATATATATACACAAACATGCATAAAGAACATTAAGATGTACCATTTTGATGAATATTTTGATGCTTTGAGACGATTCTAGTGAAATAGCTGTCATCATGTTGAGGTTGAGCTACAACTTGCTCGTCCATCTCTTGATCCTCATTCAAGACATCGTTTGAGGCATCATCTGGAACATCCTTATCCATCTTATCAGCTTGTTCCCTGGGCGGTATATCAATTTCAAGCCCATAACCATTAAGACAAATAAACAATAATGTAAAACGTAAATTTACCATATCAAGTTTCAATTATCACTACTGATCAAAATTTTCCTAAATTTTGCTATAATCACACCATGTCAACTATCAGTTATCACTATTGAAATTCTACTTCGCAGATCAGCAAGAGAGATCTTCTGGTGCTTCAATGTTCTCTAGTGGACGAACGTAAAAAATTTGGCCAAAGAAACTATTATGAAATATTATGTTGACTCATTCTGAGTTACATAAGACATTATGTGTCTGTATATAAGCATGGATAACAGATCTACAATCCTGAACTGAAGAACGACAATTTCTTGGGTTTTAAATGCTTGGTTATCTACAACCTTTAAAGGACCCTGTATAATATTTGTGTTTTTAATGTAAACAAATATAGCAAATCGACATTTGTGAAAATAAAAAAGCACCCTGTAAAAGAGGAAAAGGTTACCTGCTCCACAAACTAACAGGTACTCCAATAATATATGAAGCATAGAAAGAAACTATAGCAAAACCCTAAAACACAACAAAAAAGGCTGATGCTAATCAAGAAATAAGAGTACACGAAGACAGCAATTAAAACCCCAAAACACAAAACATAATCCGCCAAACATGATAATCGTCTTTTACAAATCCTAACGAACAAACTGTAAACATGAAGATTGATTATACCTCTTCACTAAATCGCCGATTTGATCTCGAGGATTTGATATTCCTGCAAAATTAGCCCTAATTAAAACCTATAATCGATCATGAAATACTCTAATTAGAGAGTACCGTAGATGATTTGTCTTCAAATCCGTTGATTCTTGATCAAAATTATTGGATCTTCTTTAGTCTCCGTGTTCGCCAGAGAAGAGAAGAGAGAGAGAGTTCGAATTAGGGTTTAGAGAGGAGAGAGACATTGTTTAGCGTAAATGAGAAGCCTTGTTCAATCCTCAGCTATGAGATGTGCCAAGTGTATGATGACATGGCTGATTATCTGGCATCAACCATAGGGTGACATGTGTCCCCAATGGTTTGCTTTATTAGATATATAGATATAGATTTCTAATTAATGTAGTGTTTTTTTATTTTAGGGGCTGTTTGGTAGCCTCTAAATGGTCATTAAGAGGTTACCTCTTAATAGAACCATTAAGAATTTTACCAATGAGAATGTAGAAGAATGTAACATGTGATGATTTACCATTCAGAGGTTACCTCTTAACCATTCAGACTTGAGGTTATCTCTTATTCATTCAGAGGTTTTAAACCATTAAGAGGTAGCATCTGAATGGTCATTAAGAGGCTACCAAACAGCCCCTTATTCTTAATTTAATGTAATGTTTTTTAATTTATTGTACTTTTATTTTGGTAAAAATATGTTTCATTTATTAATTAAGTAGTTTAAAAAAATGAAAAAAAAAGTTTACCCCATGGCATGAGTGGTGAACATCCCTCGTGTTTTTTTATGCAAGAGGGGAGTTAGAAAGACGAACTGACATGACACCTCATGATTAGGTGGGTGAAAAGTTTATCTCATCTCATAAGGGGTGCACCCCTTTCACCCTCATAGGGAGGAATTTACTCTAGATATATTCATAAATAAACCTTTTTATAAGTAAGTTTTAATTAATTGGTACTGACATTATAGCCTAGTGGTCTTTTGGAGGTGAAATAAGACTTAGAGACTATTATGTCTTAGATCCGTCAGTGATCAAAATTTGTCGTAAAAAGTATAGGCATTATAGTCTAATGGAGATAGATATAATTGGATAGTTCCGCTGATAACACGAATGGTATGGTATGTGAGTGATCCAAATTTACCGTAAAAAAGAAAAAAAAAACACTATGTTTTATTGTTTTTTATCCATCATAGGTAGTATATTCTATTTGTTAGATGAAAAATAAGAAAAATGATGTTTTGGGCGGACTGGGACAGCCTGGTTGGTGGGGGTAATCGATAAGCGAACAACAAACAAATCATCCCTGTCTTCTTCTTTCTGACCCTGCGTCGTCTCTTCTACTCAAATTTCCAGTTTTAGGTTTTATATTTTTACTTTCCAGGTAATCTTATTATATTATTCGATCTTAACTTTCACAGTTTCATGTATCTATGTAAACTGTTTTCAATCTCATCATGTTCAAAGAATTCGAACAGTTTGTTATCGCCTTACCTTGTTTCAATTGAACTGCAAACAATCATCGGTTATTGTTTTAAAACGTTCACTTGGATCCACTCAACTTAATTCCAATTGTTTCACACGAATACTTGCTTAAAACCTATTATTCTATCAACTATGTGTTCAGATTAACGTTTGTAATTATAGTGATTGCCTTCAATTCCTATATATATGGTTCATATTAAGGTTTATAGATAATTATGGTGATTGGGGGTAGGATTTGTCTTCAAATCAGCATCTTAGTTATTGCATTCTCATTGATAGTTATCTTATTTTGAGTTTGTTTGATAGGAAAATTGCAACTATGGATGAGAAACTCGATGATCGTGCCACTTTGCTTTCTCGAATCGAACTTTTGGAGCGCGGTATGTTTCATCATTTTAAGGAATATTGGATTTTAATAATCCCAAACTATTCGCTGTTGGCTGCCAACAATCCCAACTTTAAAAATAACCACTGGCAGTCCTAACTTTTAATATATTGATCTCCAATGGACCCTGTCTAACAGAACCCGAACGCTGTTAGTCTCCGGTCGCCGGAAAAACTCAACATTTTTTGTCCCGAACCTCCTTGTAACCATATTATGGATCTTTAGGAAACTTTTTCTAGTAAAAGCCCCAATTATTAAAGTCGCCGGAGAACTCCTTTTTCGCCGGAAAACTCAACTTTTTGGCCGGAAAACTCTTCATTTTCGTCCCCAACCTCTTTGTAACCTTAGATCGGACCTTTAGAAACATTTTTCTGGACACAAACGGTTTTCCGGCGACCGAAGACTAACGTCTTTAGGGTTCTGTTAGTCAGGGTCCATTGGAGGTCAATATGTTAAAAGTTAGGACTGGCAGTGGTTATTTTTAAAGTTAAGACTTTTTGCGTCTAATGGCGAATAGTTGAGATTATTAAAATCCAATATTCCTAATTTTAAAACAGTTTCACTTGATCCACAACCACACTAGTATACTCTTCATGAAAAAGAGAGATGACTTTAGGTTTTGTTATTTCTATATTGATTTGTAGAGCGAGATGAACTACGTAACGATATTGAGCATATTTGTATGCAAAATGCTGAACCCAATTATGGTGCTGTTGCTACCAGGATGCATGCTCAAAGGTTTCTTTTTTACATCCATCTTTAATTGTTTGTATAATCCGACTATCTGTACATCTTCGGTAGTTATTTAGCATTCATATGAATACCCAATTAGGACAGCTGGTTTGGAGCAGGAGATAGATAACTTGAAAAAGAAGTTAACTGCTTGCTTAAGAGAGAATGCAAATCTCCAAGAAGAGCTTTCGGAGTCTTATCGTATCAAAGTGAGTTCTTTCTTCTTATAAGTACTTATCGAATAGTTCTGAATATGTCGATATTAATTTTTATTTTATTCTGCAGAACCAGTTAGCCGATCTACATGCAGCTGAGCTTTCTAAGGTCGTTTCTCCACATAATTGTCATTTTTTTTTTTGTAATTTGATTTTTAAAGTTTAATGGAGTGATAATACTAAAAAATATGATTAAACTAATTAATTAATCAATGATGCGTATCCTGATTAATTTCTGCAGAGTTTAGAAGCAGAGAAGCAAATTAAGTTTTTTCAAAGTTCGGTTGCTGCTGCTTTTTCTGAACGTGATAATGCAATAATGGAGGTTTAGTATTTTATGCCTTGCATTTGACCTCAATTGCTTTCAATTAGAGTAAAATGCCATTTTCGTCCCTGAGGTTTGCCAATTTTGCGACTTTCGTCCAAAGGTTTGTTCTTCGGCATCTGGATCCAAAAGGTTTGAAATCTTGCCATTTTCATCCGGCTCGTTAACTCCATTCATTTTTCTCCGTTAAGTAGGGGTATTTTTGTCTTTATTGTTAACTTAAAGGGCAATTTGGTCTTTTTGACTTCATGTACACGCATTTAGCATGATGTACAAGTATTCAAAATCCTTTATGTTAACAAAAAAGATAGAAACACCTCTGACTTAACGGAGAAAAATGGATGGAGTTAATGAGCCGGATGAAAATGGCAAGATTTGAAACCTTTTGGATGATGCGGAAAAACAAACCTTTCGACGAAAGTTGCAAAACTGGCCAAACCTCAAGGACGAATCCTTTGATTCTAAATGTGTATACGGCTTTTTGTAGGCGGAACAAGCGAAGGAGAAAGAAGAACGCGCATCACAACAATATGGCATTTTGCAACAAAAGTGTGTATTTGTATATATTTACGGTTTTACCTTTATATATTTATTTTCTGGTATCTATATATGCTCATTAATTTGGTGGACCAGGATAGAAGAACTCAATGCGTTTGTTCTCGAAGAAAAGAAACGTTCAGCTACACTTCAGACTGATCTAGAAAAACATGAAAAGGAGAATGAAATATTCAAACAGGTAAATATCTCGTGTTAATAATAATATATGCACGATTTGTATAAAATTGACGTTTTACTTGTTACAGGTGATCACAAAGTTTTACGAAACCAGACAACATTCATTAAACAAATACGATGATGTTAATTGGGAAGATAAGTGTATTTCCCTATTGAACGATTCGGATGACATGTGGACGTTCACGGGTTATGGTGAAACGCCAACCACAAAGTACATCGTGAGTTCTAAATTCTATTAACAAAGGATTAATGATTAACTATATTGTTTTATATGCAACCGGATTGACTTTTGATTCAGACAGACCGCACTAGAGGACGAAGTGGAGGCGTTGAGAAAATCTGTAACTAATCTCCAGAGCAAGCTACAGATGGTAATAAAAACATTAGCATTACATTTAGGCCTGTAAACGAACCAAACGAACACATTTTTTTGTTCATGTTCGTTCATTAAGAAAGTGAGTATGTTCGTGTTTGTTTAAAACCTAAATGAATAGTTCACGAACGTAAATGAACATAAACAAACAAACTTATATGAACATAACTTAATAAACATAACGCAAACAAATGAACGTAATTGACCAAACGTAAACGAACATAAAGTAGTTTTTTATATAAGTTAGTGATTAATTACGATAAGTTCAATTCGAAAGCCCACTTTTTATTACTAGGAAGCCCAATTACTAATTGGTTATTTTTTATATAAGTAGTTAGAAATCCCGTTTAATGTTTTTATTTATGTAACTGTAACTATTTATGTATTTATTAAAATTTTAAACAACGAACGTAAATAAACGAATATTAATGAACGAACGATCACGAACATAAATGAACGAACAAAACGTGTGTTCATGTTCGTTCGTTTAACAAAAAGAATAAAAAAGTTCATGTTCGTTCGTTTATCTAAATCATCATCATCATACTCGGTAAATCTCACCAATAACAAAGCTAAGGTAGGGTCTGAGGAGGTTAAGATGTAGACAGCCTTACCTCTACCCTGTAGGAATAGAGAGGCTGCTTCCAGTGAGACCCCCCCGGCTCGATAGTAGTTTTGCATCAAGCCTTGGACATAAGGCACATAACACTCAACAATTGGAACAAAAGCCGATTAGTGCATGTACCCCCTTGTCTTTCGGCTATCAACGCCACTACATGATGCATGATTAACCGTCCCTCGCTTTTTAACGTTATTTTCACGAAATTAGTAAAACAACGTTAAAATTAGCGCACTTTCACTTTTGCCCCCCCTGAGGGCCCACACATATTTACATTATAGGCGCATACCGCAAGCGGGGCGTATCGTTAACAAACATAAACGAACTTCCTGCTGAACAGTTCATGAACGTTTGGTTCGTTTATCTAAATTCTTATTGCTTCTGCAGGGATTGGAGATTGAAAAACATTTGAAGAGGATGGTGCATGATTTGAAAAACGGGAAAGTAAGATCAGATTGTGTATTTATATTTGATAACTAAGTGATGCTTCTAAAATTCATGATAATTGATGCCTTTTTTGCACTCGAATACAGTTGTGTTTGGAAGAAAAGACGAAGAGGGACATTTCAGGCTTACGTAGTTTTCACTCTCAGCACAGGCTTGAAATTGTTGGTTTGCTCGAGGAGGAATCGTCTTACATTAAATCGGTTGTCGACGAAGTGAAAGAAAATATGAAACAAATATGTATAAATGGAGAACGTAACAGTTTATCTCCTCAGAGAGATACGAAATTGCAAGAAAATGATTGCCGTGATGTACATATAAGCCCTGATGCAGCCTCAGATACTACCACAAAGGTGTGTGTATATATATATTCATAGGAGGATGGAATATTTAATGTGGGTGTACATAAATTTGAATTACGCATGTTCGTATGTTGTAGGAAAATGTTTCTGAGTTGCCGAACACTTCTGGTTCTGGAGCCGAGGACGGCTCAGAAGCTCTTGTTCTGATGCTAAAAGACAAGGTTTGTGTATATATATATATGTATATGCTTGTATAATTGCATGTGTATGTGACTTTGTACTTTTTTCTCTTCAATTTAAAGAACCAGAGAAGAGGATTATGAGTTATTAAAGTCATAATTACTCTTAGATCTCTTTTGACTTTTGAGTGGCTAAAGTTCCATGTAGGGCTGCAAACGAACCGAACGTGTTCGTTTGTTAAGGAAATAAATGTGTTCACGAACTGTCCATGAATTCGTGTTCGTTTGTTAATTTTAGGCAACGAATGCAAACTAACAATCATGAACACAAACTAATGTTAACTAACGAACACAAAAGGTAACATGTGAACACAAACAAAGGTTCATGAAAAAAAATAATGATACACTGATACATATTAAATATCTATTTGTCGGTATTTTGAAGTATTTAAATAAATTATAAAAATTAAAAACAATAATGAACTATCGAACACATACGAACACGTTACCGAACGTTCATGAACATAAACGAACGAACGTGGCCTCTGTCTATGTTCGTTCATTTAACTAAACTAACGGAATTTCTTGTTCATGTTCGTTCTTTTATTCAACGAACGAACACAAACGAACTTCCCGCCGAACAGTTCACGAACTGTTCACTGAACGTTCGGTTCCCTAGTTCCATCACATGTAATATACTTTGTACACACGGGGTAGCAAAATGGCCTGGGTTGATCCACACGGGGGCGTAGCTTTCAAAGGGCCGGGAGGGGCGCCCGACCCCCTAAACTTTTCGCTCAGTAGTGTTATGTATGTACGTTTTGTATAGATTTTTTTAGGTATATACGTTTTCGAACCCCCGGTTTTATAATTTTTTTTACTTATATAGAATTTTTAGGTCCGGTGACTTCCGACCCCCCGGTGGAAATTTTCAAGCTTCGCCACTGGATCCACAAGCCTTTTTCTAATTCTATGAATATTTATAATTATAATTATTTGTTGATATCTTTCCAAAAAGCAATATTATTACTATGATTTTTTTTTCGGGATAAATTGTTTTTATCAGTTCTATTTGTTTGTTCACAATTTGGAAAACTTTTGACTAGTTTGACTTGTTCGACCCATCTGGCACGGTTTCATTCTAGCTACTTATTTTAGTTTCACTAGTTAGAACTGTTATAGATGAAGTATAACCGAAGTCGACCCATTTACCTGTAAACGGGTCGAAATGGCCATTTTATATAATATATACACACCGGTTTAGCTGTAAAATGACTCTTTTTAACTTCTTATGAACCAGTAACTGTTTAACGGTTCTCTGTTTCACATATTTTTGTAGGAAAATGTTTCTGATTTACAAAAAACTGGTAGTCCCGGAACAGGGGATGTTTCCGAAGCCCTTGCTCAAGCATTGCAAGAGAAGGTTTGTGTTCATGTCTCGTATATACTGAACGAATCATGCCAGCCTGTCACGTTATACCGAACGAACATGGTCCAGATGGAATCTTATGAAGCGTATTGATTATACTAATTCAGGTTGCAGCATTGTTGCTTCTGTCACAGCAGGAAGAGCGGTATATGTTAGAGAACAATGTAAATGCGGCTCTTCAGACTAAATTAGAGGAGCTGCAAAGAAATTTAATACAAGTAAAATTTTTGTTTTTTGTTCGGTTTATTTCAACATTTTGTTATAATAGTATTTTGTTAATAGTATTTTTTTTCAATAGGTGACAAATGAAAAGGTGGTTGCTCTTATGGAGTTGGCACAATTAAAGCAGGAAAATCGTCTACTACATGAGTACGTTTTTATTCCTTTTTTATATTTTAATTATTATTATTATTATTATTCTCCGTCATATTTTGAGTTTATTTTTATTTTCAGGAAACTAAACGGTGATGGGAACAAAGGTAAACTTATAACCGCGAGTGAGAATAAAAGCACGTTCCACGATAAGGACGGAAGGTTAAAGGGTTTACTGAAGAAAACGTACCTAAGTCAATGGATTAATCCCCTTGGTTCCTATGGAAGTGATGGTGGGTCCCACCACGAGTACGCACAAAATATCACCAAGAAAAGTTCTAATAGTACCATGGATTTTGCAAGGTCCGTAATTCTTTCTGTTAAGTTTAATTCATATATATAGAGAGAGTCCGGTTAACGTACAATATTCCTTAACGTACGAGACTACGCTCTTACGTACGTTGTAAAAGTCAAAACCCTAATCACGCATGTTGAAAACCATAATCACGCATGTTGAAAAGACATAATCAAGCATGTTGAAAACCATAACATGCTTCATTACATAATTATAACATGCTTCATTACCCAAGTATAACATGCGTGATTATGGTTTTTCAACATGCGTGATTAGAGTTTTGAATTTTACAACGAGCGTAATGTCACAGCGTACGCTCGTACAGCAATATTGTATTTTACACTTTCACTATAACATGCGAAAATGTTTTTTATATAACATGCGATTTATATATTTTCTTTTGAATATGCGAACTTCTGATTTTACAACATGCAACTTCTTGTTATAACGTGCGGTTTGCCATCGCGTACGCAGCGTACGTTAAGCCATATTGTACGATACACTTTCCTTCTCTCTCACTCTCTATATAAATCTTTCAATTGTGTATATGTTATGCAGAATGAAAATCGAGTATACAGCCTTAAAAGAGAGCTTGGAAAGTATGGAGCGTCTAATTTCTTCAATTCGTAGACTTCGTCTATCGCTTGTTAAGGTGATCATCCTTTACCTTAATCTATTGTAATAATTTGACAGGATTCGTGTTAAAATTGCCACCTACACAGGTGAAAGAATCGGTTCCAGCTGAAGATACGCTCACAGTTGCTGGCAGGAAATCAGAAATTATCGAGAATGTTGTTACAGAAGCAAAACTTCTAAAGACTGCACTCGGTAGCACGCTTCCTGTAAGCTGGTCGGCTGAGGTGGATGATGGTGTTTCAAGTGTCGAAAAGGTTGATTGCGTGTCTGCAGCTGGCTTTGAGATGGTGGAGTTGCTCATATTAGCCTCGGATCTGTTGGAGAACTCCATTACTTGAAGAAAAAGACGTCAACCATAACAGAATCCGGCAGTAGTTTGAGTCGTTTTTTTTCTTTTTTATTTGTTTCATGCAGTTTCAGCTGTAAATAATTGTTATAGATTGGGTTTTCTGGTTTGTAACTTTCTTGTTTCAATGGATTGTTTGTAGATTTGATGTGTTCTCTTTAGGGGGGAAAATACATTTGATAGTAGTTATTTTATAAGACGAAAGAATTCTTCAATTAAAAATGTTTACTCATAATATAGTAAATAAATTAATTTTAAAAAATGTATAAATGATGAAATGTACATAGTTAAATTTGAATTTATCTTCTAGTGAGTATAAATATTCCCAAGTATAATTGTAATATCAAAAAGGGCATTTGGTCTAGTGGTATGATTCTCGCTTCGGGTGCGAGAGGTCCCGAGTTCGATTCTCGGAATGCCCCTGATTACTTAATTTTTGTAGTCCATTTTTACTTGTGTTTCAAGATAGTTCCATTTTTACTTATGTTTCAAGTTTAACTATCATTTTTTTGATGAAAAAATTAACACCACGTGGAATAATTAATGGATATAATTTGTAACCAAGCAAAAATTTGTTCCTATATCGTATTTATAGAATAGTCCGTTACGATTTCACTAAGGTTGGACGGCATAGAAAAAAACTAAATAATGTGTAAATTAAATAAATAATAAAGTAATATGTGTGGTGATGATTAGTCCAAACAATCAAATAAGAGGGGGTTTGTGAGAGTCGGAAACCCTCACTATACCCTCATTGTTTTACGTTATATGTAGGGATGAATTTTTTTGGCTGTACATCGGTAAACAGTTTTGAAAAAAAAAAACAATTTTGATAATTTTTTTCCCACCAACACTCTTACGAAAAAAACTTGTCGCAGAAGACAACACTATTAGGATATACTTTTAACATGTTGGTAAGTGGATATTAAAAATGTAAAGTGAATTGATCTAAGAGAGGCCCTCTACTACAGAAAACGTAACATGACCTTTCAAGCTGGTAAGTGAATAATGAAAATGTAAAGTAAGTGAATTGATCTAACAAGAACCTTCGACCTTTAGAGGAGGGGGCATTATTTTAACACCCTAAGATACCATTAGACCAAATACCCATCGATTTTATGTTTATTTAGTGGACACTTGTAATGTATATCGCTTGCGGATTGCCGAAAACACGTTTTCAATTCTATTACTAACATCAACCATAAGTTATACCGCAACATGAAAAATACAACATCCGTATTGAGTGTTTTTTCAGTCAAATTTGGGTGTTTTACTAGAAAGTATACACAACATTCATTATCAATGTTTAATAATATAAAATAGATGCCGAATGTTTAATAAGATAAACCAGATGCCGTAAAACATACTCAAAACAGTTATTTAAGTTATTATAAGAACACCGAAGAGAAGTTTCACCCTAGCACAACCAATCTACCAAATTAACACGCAATACACATGACTTAAAACACTTTAATGTTCATGTTTATATCTTCTTTTAAGGTTTGCAACAGAGATTCTAGGCTGTGATATTATTCTCAGAATTCGTTAAGACAACTACATACAGATTTGTTAGATAAGCTTCTGTAAACCCCATTATCTATTGATTATCATTTGGTTTATGGATGACAAGTAAATTACAAAGCCGTTATTTAAGTCCAAAATATGCAAAACAAGTACTGCTCATTATGATATATTACAGTTTATATATAAAAAGTACCATTTCTATCCCACATCAACTAAGGAACAATCTCTCCTCTTCTTTATAAAACACATTTGCAAACCTCTAGTCACCGGGCTTGGTAACGCTTGCCTGTAACTCAAGTGAGGGTATTAAAGATTGTTGTACAGTGACTCAACCCGGTCAGATTGGTCCCACTGCTGCATATTCTGGCTTGCCCGTTCCAAGTTGTGAGTTGGACCATGCGGCTTGAGCGAAAGCTTGGGTCACGTGGTCCCTAAAGCAGGGGGCACTGCTAGTTTTTAGATAATGAAAAGCTTTTGTTAGATGCGATAACAATAGTATGGTTTACTATAACAGTTGCTACTGAATAGCCCAAATTATAAAGGAATAACACTTCTAGATTTACTTTTTATAAATACATGTTTCTCTGAATAATCTAATTTGTTTCATACAAACCAATTAAAAAAAACATAAATAAATAAAAAAATTGGAACTAAAAATTGTAGGACTTTCCCCTCGAGAGGGAGTCCTTCCAGAAATTCTCGACGGCCAAGGGAGACCCAAAGCCGAGGAGGGGGTTTGGAAATAGTTTTCAACCAGCAATTGACGCGCCTCGGTTATAACCTCATTAGCTGCGTCATTGCCCCAAGCGCAAAGATAAACTTTCAAACACTCCAACCCCCCTTGTTATACACTTCAGACTTCACTTCTTTTCATACACTCCACCTATGTGGGATCAGTAACAAACTCACACGTCTTTCAATCTTCTTTCACAACTAATCAGCCTGCTTTTGATTACTTGTTTGCAATGCGGCTTTAATCACCGCAATATATATGGCATTCCTACTTGTATAGTGTTTGCTGGAACTTATCAATGGTAAGCATTGGCAGCTAGGAAGAAGATAAGCAAGCAACAAACTCTTTATAAATGGGTGATTTTTCTGTTCAACTCGGGCCATGCTTTACCTCTAACGGGTCAAATTAGGTGCAAGTATTTTTGAAATGCACAAAACCACCTAAATCAACTAATTCATAAATATAAAAATACACCATTTCAATTATATTTGGTGCATCTATTATAGTTGTCAACTTTGCCTCCATTTTATAAAAAAATTGTGAGTGGAGAACTTTTAACTAAATAGTGGTGGCGAAATATCAGTTAGACTTATGTATTTATTTAAAAAAAAATACAATTTAACAATAGATTAAGTTTAAATCCTTGACTTTTTCATAATAAGAATAAACATAATAATATGAAGATTAGTAAAAGTGTGATATTGTGATGGTAATTTTGTATGAAGATTAGAAACAAACAACTCAAATGTTGCAAGTTTATGAGGTCCTTCAAAAATTTCTATATAATTTCTACTACTTTTGAGAAAAAAGATTGCTAACAGTGTTGGTGTGTCTGCATTCCAATTTGTCACAATATTTGATATTTAAAAAAAGGAGTAAAATGCACGGATAGTTCATGTGGTTTGGTGAAATTTCCCCTTTAGTCCCAAACTTTTCAGAATTACACTCTTAGTCCCTGTGGTTTGACAAGTTGTTACTCGGATAGTCCCTAAAGCGGATGAAGGTTACTCGGATAGTCCCTGTGGTTTGACAAGTTGTTACTCGGATAGTCCTTGTCATTTCAAACCCACTTAACCAGAAAAACTAACCTCCATTCGCTTTAGGGACAATCCGAGTAACACCTTGTCAAACCATATGGACTAAGAGTGCAATTCTGAAAAGTATACACAACATTCATTATCAATGTTCAATAATATTAATAGATAATATATTTGTAGAGATTATTTTGTAGTTATTATTGTTTCCATATTCATTGTAATCATCCTTAATTTACGGGATTGTAAATTTCTATACAATGGAAACCCTAAGAAGGAGAAGGATCAAGGATTCTGAACTTTTTCCCGAACAAAACAGATGCCGAATGTTTAATAAGATAAAACAGATGCCGTAAACATACTCAAAACAATTATTTAAGTTATTATATAAGAACACTGAAGAGAAGTTTCACCCTAGCACAACCAATCTACCAAATTAACACAAAATACACATGACTTAAAACACTTTAATGTTCATGTTTATATATTCTTTTAAGGTTTGCAACAGAGATTCTAGGCTGCGATATTATTCTCCGAATTCGTTAAGAATATATCAATTGTACATCAACTACATACAGATTTGGTAGATAAGCTTCTCTAAAACCCCATTATCTAGTGATTGTCATTTGGTTTTTTGGATGACAAGTAAATTACAAAGCTGTTATTTAAGTCCAAAACATGCAAAACACATACCGCTCATTATGATATATTACATTTATATATAAGCTTCTGTAAACCCCATTATCTATTGATTTTTGATGATGCAAGGAATTTAGTAGGATTGCCTAGAAACGCATTTAAACTTTAATACTTGTTGTATCGTATTTTATTTTCAAACATGTTGTATTTTGTTTTCAAACCTTGTATTAAACCCTTATTAATGAAATGAAATTTTAGTTCTTTTACACTTGTCGTTATTCAATTTTGTTATATTCTAGTTCAATTAATGTAAAAAGTAATCATTAAATACTCCACACAAATAGCGTTATAAAGTCTCTTGAAATCTAGTTTTCGTATCATCCCGATGTTTCCGCCATCGGTTGGGGTGTGACAGATTGGTATCAGAGCCATAACTATAGGAGACGACCGGTTGACAATTAGTCATTAACTTTGATCAGGCCACAACTTAACATGTATAGTGCCTGTGTAGTGCTATAGGAGTAGCGCCCACCCGTATTCTTGAGGTCATGTTAAGACATTTTGTGGTACACGATGGATTGACCTGTTTATTTACATGTCAGTAATGCGTTAATCATGTTAAACTAAGTATGTCTTGTGGATTGTTCAAATGTTTTACTCATACTCTAACTTATACATTCGCACTACTTGGTGGTCATACTTGGAATTCATTCACATACTTTGACACAATCATGCTTACATACTTAAATCTTTATACATTATCACACCCACACATTCAAACTCATAATACGATAATGTACCCTGACCCGTACACTACTAGTACAAACTATGCGGATCATGCACAAACCCAAAATAATCACGGATGCAAACGAGATTATATTGGTAGGCGCATGAAAACCATAGTAGGTTCTACTGTGTATCATAACACGGAACGTAACATGACATCGAATAGCGAAACGGACGTAATATGGTATGACCATGGTGGATACGCCGCTGGTACTTCCTATATATAAGTGTTCCTACCATATTACCAAACTTCCGCAAAAATGTGCCATGAGAAATTCGGTGTTTCCCCTACTATATTGAATACAAACTTTGATCACTCGCAATCCATTCCTCGCATTGTACCCAGACACACCTCGAAATGCCTTAATGCTCGATTATTCATGACAAATTCTCGTTCTCATAGCCGCAACAGCTACAACTATCTCATGCATTTTCAACACACTTCGAACTTAAGATTTCAATTTTAACTAACCATTTTTCTAAAGGTCTTCCTCCTGAATAAATTTCGGGACGAAATTTACTGAAGTAGGGGAAACTGTAACATCCGTAAAAAACAGATATCCCAAAATCCGACCCGTTTTGAATCATGAATTGGGTTAACTGAAAAGATACCCAGACACAAAGATTTCAATTATGGATGCAATTTCTACACTTCAAAGGTTGGTATTGTGTTTTGTATTTTATGGTTGAAAGGCAATGAATATTTTTTTAACCCTCAAGTTTGAATTTCGTCACCACCACTTCAAGTTTTAAGCTTTATATTTTTATCCCTTGCACTGTGTAATAACCTGAATATTTTACTTAAAGTTTAAATAATAGTAATTATAATAATAAATTTTAAAGTCAAAAGTGGTAACTTAAATTTTGGATAAAACGTATTTTCAATTGAACCAAATTAATATGTTGATAAAATGATAAAAAGAAAAAAAGTTAAGATCAGAACCATCACTATTATACCCGCTTGTTAGCCACCACAAACTGGTTTCATCGATCGTTAGTGGTGTTCCTTTCATTTTCGCCACGACCATTGCTGCTGAGGGTCGCTGTGTGAAGCATCTGTAACATCGCTGTCTGGGTTCTGGTCCGCACCCACACTCCCTCTTGCGAACCGCGCACCGCTGGAACACGAAGACAGACGACACCAGAACATCGCCGGAGAACCCGAAGTCGACGGAACCGAACGGAGATCGACGGGAATCTTTTCGACTCGTTTCGGAAAATTGTTTCTGTTCGTTATTTTGGAAATTCTCCACCTCGTGCGCTTATTTACAAGGAAATTCTTATACGCAACCACTTATTTTTGATGATGCAAGGAATTTAGTAGGATTGCCTAGAAACACATTTAAACTTAATACTTGTTGTACCGTATTTTATTTTCAAACATGTTGTATTTTGTTTCCAAACCTTGTATTAAACCGTTATTAATGAAATGAAATTTTTGTTCTTTTACACTTGTCGTTATTCAAATTTGTTATATTCTAGTTCAATTAATGTAAAAAGTAATCATTAAATACTCCACACAAATAGCGTTATGAAGTCTCTTGAAATCTAGTTTTCGTATCATCCCGATGTTTCCGCCATCGGTTGGGGTGTGATAGATTGGTATCAGAGCCATAACTATAGGGAATTAGGTAGAATTGCCATGATTCGACCTAGTCTATAGTTTAAGTACCCATACTTGACCATTCTTGTTTCATGCTTAAAACACTCAAATTCTTCTTACTTTGCTTTTTTCTATTTCTTTCGTCATAATTATACAATTCGTTCATCCTAAGACATTATACGCAAATTACACGTTAAGGACTTGAAGACACTCCTATTCCACAATCGAAACAACTCATAAAAATAGGGGCGATTCCCACCTTTGGTGATGAATTTCAATCCACCTGACATAACACTTTGCACGAAATTTCACCATCAAGTTAGGAGTGTTATCCATATCTTGATGGGAATTTCCATTTCATATTCTAGTGGACCCTTATTGACGACTCGAGATTATATATTGTTTCGTTCAATAAACGACATTTTGGGGACGAAATTGTCAAGCTAGGATTGATATCCACACCTTGATGACCGGTTCCATTCTTCGATTTTCAATCTCGCCAAAGTTTCGTATTTTCAATCAAATTAGGGACATGTATTAACCCGAAGGGTAAAATACCGTTAATCGCCTGTCGACGACGTATTTTACCTATTAGGCCAAAGCATGTCTCCCTAATTCGAAAGGACTTGCGAGTCACGTTGGAATAGTCGAAGTTTCTAAACCCGAATCGTTCCAATATTTTATCAAACCTCTCTTTTATGCTATCTCTATTTCTATGTAATTTAATACTTGTTATCTCGTTCATTTCAAAACCAATGTCATACTAGAACCGATTTATCATTCAACCATCTAATACATACATACTAATAGTTATACTTGATTCGGAATTACTGGGACATTCTTATGTGATAAACTGTCATTAACTTTGATCAAAGCTACAACTTAACATGTATGGTGCTTGTGTAGCGCTATAGGAGTAGCACCCACCCGTATTCTTGAGTTCATGTTAAGACATTTTGCGGTACACGATCGGTTGACAATTAGTCATTAACTTTACTTTGATCAGGCCATAACTTAACATGTATAGTGCTTGTGTAGTGCTATAGGAGTAGCGCCCACCCGTATTCTTGAGGTCATGTTAAGACATTTTGTGGTACACGATGGATTAACCTGTTTATTTACATGCCAGTAATGCGTTAATCTTGCTAAACTAAGTATGTCTTGTGGATTGTTCAAATATTTTACTCATACTCATACTCTAACTTATACATTCGCACTACTTGGTGGTTATACTTGGAATTCATTCACATACTTTGACACAATCATGCTTACATACTTTTATCTTTATACATTATCACACACACACATTCATACTCGTAATATGATAATGTACCCTGACCCGTACACTACTAGTACAAACTATGCGGATCATGCACAAACCCAAAATAATCACGGATGCAAACGAGATTATATTGGTAGGCGCATGAAAACCATAGTAGGTTCTACTGTGTATCATAACACGGAACGTAACATGACATCGAATAGCGAAACAGACGTAATATGGTATGACCATGGAGGATACGCCGCTGGTACTTCCTATATATAAGTGTTCCTACCATATTACCAAACTTCCGTAAAAACTTTTGGTGTTTCCCTTACTATATTGAATACAAACTTTGATCACTCGCAATCCATTCCTCGCGTTATACCCAGACACACCTTGAAATGCCTGATGCTCGATTATTCATGACAAAATCTCTCATAGCCGCAACAGCTACAACTATCTCATGCATTTTCAACACACTTCGAACTTCAGATTTCAATTTTAACTAACCATTTTTCCAAAGGTCTTCCTCCTGAATAAATTTCGGGATGAAATTTCCTGAAGTAGGGGAGACTGTAACATCCGTAAAAAACGGATATCCCAAAATCCGACCCGTTTTGAATCATAAATTGGGTTAACTGAAAAGATACCCAGACACAAAGGTTTTAATTATGGATGCAATTTCTACACTTCAAAGGTTGGTATTGTGTTTTGTATTTTATGGTTGAAAGGCAGTGAATATTTTTCTAACCCTCAAGTTTGAATTTCGTCACCACCTCTTCAAGTTTTAAGCTTTATATTTTTACCCCTTGCACTGTGTAATAACCAGAATATTTGTCTTAAATTTAAATAATCGTAATTATAATAATAAATTTTAAAGTCAAAAGTGGTAACTTAAATTTTGGATAAAACGTATTTTCAATTGAACCAAATTAATATGTTGATAAAATGATAAAAAGAAAAAAAGTTAAGATCAGAACCATCACTATTATACCTGCTTGTTAGCCACTACTAACTTGTTAGCCACTACTAACTGGTTTCATCGATCGTTAGTGGTGTTCCTTTCATCTTCGCCACGACCATTGCTGCTGAGGGTCGCTGTGTGAAGCATCTGTAACATCGCTGTTTGGGTTCTGGTCCGCACCCACACTCCCTCTTGCGAACCGCGCACCACTGGAACACGAAGACAGATGACACCACAACAACGCCGGAGAACCCGAAGTCGCCGAAACCGAACGGAGATCGACGGGAATCTTTTAGACTCGTTTCGGATAATCGTTTCTGTTCGTTATTTTGGAAATTCTCCACCTTTACTCGTGCGCTTATTTACAAGGAAATTCTTATACGCAACCACTGTTTTTTGATGATGCAAGGAAATTAGTTGGATTGCCTAGAAACGCATTTAAACTTTAATATTTGTTGTACCGTATTTTATTTTCAAACATGTTGTATTTTGTTTCCAAACCTTGTATTAAACCGTTATTAATGAAATGAAATTTTAGTTCTTTTACACTTGTCGTTATTCAAATTTGTTATATTCTTGTTCAATTAATGTAAAAAGTAATCATTAAATACTCCACACAAATAGCGTTATGAAGTCTCTTGAAATCTAGTTTTCGTCTCATCCCGATGTTTCCGCCATCGGTTAGGGTGTGACAGTAAGTGGGCTCAGTAGCAATAATGGTCTGTTGGGCCTGAGGACACGGGCCTAGAAACCCCTGAGGTTGACTTGGGTAGGGTCTTGGGCTGTTGTAATTGGGCCGTGGCTGCTGGGCTGGAGAAGTGGGGTACAAGCAAGGTGGAGTGGGCTAGTTTGGATAAGGGTTGTTGGGCGTGGCCTAGTTTGGATACAATTTATTTGGGCCGGTGCTCTTATTGGGCCACTAGGGTTGATTGGCTGACCACTGTGGTGAGTTTGGATTGGTAGGGTTAGGAGATTTCGGGTTGGGGTTGCTAGGTGCCTCGTTCTAGCCGGGTGATGAGTGACGACCACACCCGCGACCTCGGCCACGACCACGGCCACGTCCACCACGAGTGTTGGGTTGAGAGGATTGATGCGAAGTGGGAGGTGGAGGGTAGGTTTGCTGGTGAGAGTTGTGGAGTGTCGTATCATTTGAAACACGGTTGGCTTTAGTGGTTTCCTCAAGGCATAACTGTGATCTAGCCTCGTAAAAAGTCAGGAGAGGTTTGGTATTCTGAATAATGGAAGCAATTCCACCATAGGCTTCCGAAAGGCCTGTTAACAATTGAATAACAAATTTCTGTTCGGTGACAGGGGAGCCGATATTAGCAAGTTGATCATAGAGAAATTTTACCTCTTGACAATAAGCGGTCATACTTGGAAAAGAGTTAAGACGGACATTAGCAAACTTGCGTTCAAGATAAACAACTCTTGTAGTTTGATTGTCATGAAAAATGCTTCGGATAACCGGGCGAATGATAGTGTCGAGTAGATCGGAAGAAATGGTGCCATAGATCCATTGAAGGTCTATGGCATTGGAGATATCCCAGATCTCATCTCTCATCTGTGGAAGAGGCTGCCGGACCCGTATCCTTGTCTTTGACATCTTCCTTTGCCGCAGGAGTAGTGTCTTCCTTACGAGAGGTGAGATGATCAATGACTTGATAAACACGACAGTGAATCTTGAATAACTCGGCCCATGTTGCATATTGGCTCGTCTCCAATTCCAGAGTAATGGGAATGAGAGTTTTGATGTTGGTGATGGTAATAGCAGGGTGGGTTTTCGGATCCATTGATGTAGAGGGATAGGGAATGGAAGAGGGAAGGCCACTAAGGGTGGTAGGAGGCGCGGCAAAGGGTGGTAGAGGATCGAAAGATTAGAGGGAGAGAGAATGGTCTCTTGATACCTTGAAAGTAGGGTAAATTCCCTATGTCTATTATTCCATATCTCAACTATATTTATAGATTACAATGGGTTGGCTATTTTATATTTGTCACAAATATTTACACTTAATAACAAATATTGTGCGTATCTTCTAATAATAACTTATAACTAACTTATGGTGTTTTTGTTAAAAAAAATCTTGATTTAAGTGCACTTAAACAATCTTTACTTACTATTAAAGGAGACTATTGGCTGACATCGCAAAAGGTTACGTGGCGAGCAATGAGCTATGCAAACTCAGCTTTTCTTACTTAATTATTACATCATAATATCACTTTCATTTATTTAAAAAAATCACTTCATTTATTTAAAATACATAAATTATTTAAACATCTTCATTTGAATGTGAATTTCAAAATAGAGATATGGGGTTTTTACATGGGGCTCAATTAATGCTTTGCAGGTTACGCACTGTGATTTATATAACTCATCTTCTCTCCTCCTCCTCCAGAACTCATTTTCCATCTTCCAATCTACTGTAACTTTCCATCTCCCTCACCGAATAATTGGTTTCCTCTTTCCACACTCAACACAATCAATCTTCCACGTCTTCGTAATAGTACAGTACAGCCTCTTATGAGAAAACCCTATAACCAATACGCCGTTCTCTCTCAAGATCCATCATTTGATCATCCTCATCTTTATCCATTTAATGATAGCACAAGATTCTCTACTCAATTTCTTTGATTCTACGGTAACATTCTCTACTCGATTTCAGAACATTGAACATTGAGCCTGCTATTGCTAGTAACCTTACTGAGTTTCACCAACAAATCCAGGCCATTGATTTACACTTGAGTACTGATAATCAAGGGCTAGGATTAGTTCACTAGTGTTAACAATCAAGGGGGTTGTTCACTTATTAACCTAACCCTATAAAATAGTTTCCTTAAAACATATTCAAAACAGTTATTTAACTTATTATAAGAACACTGAAGAAAAGTTTCACACTGGCACAACCAAACTTAAAAAGTTAAAATGCTTTAATGTTCATGTTTATATATTCTTTTAAGGTTTACAACATAAATTTTAGGCTGTGATATATTCTCAGATTTCGTTAAGAATATCAATCGTACATCATCTACATTCATTATCAATGTTTAATAATATAAAACAGATGCCGGATGTTTAATAAGATAAACCAGATGCCGTAAAACTTACCCAAAACAGTTATTTATTCAATCTGCAAGGTGCTAGGCACCAAAATTACACAAGAACATACATACAAAGAGATCCACCAAACTTACCCAAACTCGACTTACACAAAGACTTGGAACCTTCTCCATTCATCCCACAGCTCAGGGGCGGAGTTAAGGGTTGCCCAAGGTGGGCGGGCGCACCCCCGGGAAAAAAAAATTTTAGTGTTAAGTTCCGTCGAAAATCTCATCCGCACCCCTTGAAATTTTCCGTCCGCACCCCTTGGAATTTTTTTGTCCGCACCTCTTAGGTAAAAAGTGTTATCCATTTATATTTTAAATTTTTTTTAGTAAACTCTTATTTTTTTAAAAACACTACCTAAATTATATAACTTTTAATTCCTAAATAACTAAACTCAAATACCCAATACCTTTAACTAGCCCACTACTAAGTCTTAGCCCAATAAACAAACCTAACAAATCAACAATATTTCAAACTAAAATAAAATAAACAAGCCCAAAACCCTTACATATTCCCTCCCGCTCTCTATCATCCCTGTACGCACGCCAGCGATCAGAACATCAGCGACAACAGCAGCCGCATACCACCGTAATCAGCCATCATACCACCACCGACCGAACACGGGTAATTTTCTTTGTTATTTTTGATGATTTTTGGTTGATTTTTTGGTTGATTTTTGGTGGGGTGGGACGGAACCCGTAGCCACCTGAAGTGATTTTTGATGGCAGGAGACATGTGCTTCTTGTTAGTGATGATATTTTGTTTTGTGGTGGGTTATATATTTATATTTTGTTAGTGATGATGGTGATATTTTGTCTTTTTTGTGGTGGGTTATATACGATCATGTTTGGGTTTTTTTTTAATGGTGTATATGATGTTTAGATGATTTTTAGTGTGATTTACATTATGATTTCTAGTGTTTGAATACTTGATACATTATGTAACATGTTATGGAGCCATGAACTTATAGATCAATTTGTTTGTGATAGCCGATAGGAACCATGAGTATGAGTAGGGACGTTATGGCGCGACTTCTCAAGAGGAAAGTTGATACATCTTCTGAATTCGTTAATGTGGATACTCTTCCTTCGGATGCTTATAATCGCAAGCCGATTGAATCATATAACGTGAATCAACGAGATGAGATTACAAGGGCATATCTACTAAGAGGACCATATCAACCATTTAGTTTGATGTTCTTTTGTTTTACATGAACCGACCCGACCCGACTCGAACCGACCCGATACGAACCAATTTTTTTACTTATATACCTTGGGGCCTAAAATTTTTAAAAATGTTCCGCATCCCCATGAAAAAATTCCTGGGTCCGCCACTGCCACAACTTTTACCCAAAGATAGCTTAACGATTTTACTTCTACCAAGACTTTTGATATCTCCAGCTGTGCATTCTCGAACAAAACCCCGTTGCCCATTCTCCATATACACCAAATCACAATCAAAACTAGAGCATGAATTGCGTTCTTTTTTTTCTGGAACCTGGGCTGAAACCATGACGGTCCAGCAGATCCTTGAAGCGAATAAATGGTCACTCGACTCCGCGTACTCGCCACAAAACAAGCACGAGAGGTCTGGAACATTAATATTCTAGGCTGTGATATTATTCTCAGAATTCGTTAAGTCCAAAATATGCAAAACAAGTACTGCTCATTATGATATATTACAGTTTATATATAAAAAGTACCATTTCTATCCCACATCAACTAAGGAACAATCTTTCCTCTTCTTTATAAAACACATTTGCAAACCTCTAGTCACCGGGCTTGGTAACGCTTGCCTATAACTCAAGTGAGGGTATTAAAGATTGTTGGACAGTGACTCAACCCAGTCAGATTGGTCCCACTGTTGCATAATCTGGCTTGCCCGTTCCAAGTTGTGAGTTGGACCATGTGGCTTGAGCGAAAGCTTGGGCCACATGGTTCTTAAAGCAGGGGGCACTGCGTAAGGCTGGTTTCACAGAGCTGCGAAAACCCCTCGCTCATGACAGTGGAAGGATAACATGCCGGGGCTCCATGGGTCCATAATATCTACCGGGTTGTCTCAAATGAACAACCATCTTTTTTGGCTATTTAGTCATTGCATCTTCACGCTAGTTTTTACTTTTTAGATAATGAAAAGCTTTTGTGAGATATAACAATAATAGTAAATGTTTAATATAACAGTTGCTACTGAATAGCCGAAATTATATAAACATATCATTTATTTTATAAAGGAATAACACTTCTAGATTTACATTTTATAAATACATGTTTCTCTGAATAATCTAATTTGTTTCAAAAAAGACTAACTTAATAAACCAGGCTGCATTTAAAAACAAACTACTGCAAATATAAAGTACTTAACCAATTTAAAACAACATAAATAAATAAAAAAATTGGAACTAAAAATTGTAGGACTTTCCCCTCGAGAGGGAGTCCTTCCAGAAATTCTCGACGGCCAAGGGAGACCCAAAGCCGAGGAGGGGGTTTGGAAATAGTTTTCAACCAGCAATTGACGCGCCTCGGTTATTACCTCATTAGCTGCGTCATTGCCCCAAGCGCAAAGATAATTTTCCAAAAACTCCAACCCCCCTTTCTATACACCTCAGATTTCACTTCTTTTCATACACTCAGCCGATGTGGGATTAGTAACAAACTCACACTTCTTTCAATCTTCTTACACAACTAATCAACCTGCTTTTGATTACTTGTCTGCAATGCAGCTTTAATCACCGCAATATATCTGGCATTCCTACTTGTATAGTGTTTGCTGGAGCTTATCAATGGTAAGCATTGGCAGCTAGGAAGAAGATAAGCAAGCAACAAACTCTTTATAAATGGGGTGATTTTGACCGTTCAACTCGTGCCATGCTTTACCTCTAATGGGTCAAATTTTCTAAAAATGCAAACACTTAGAAAATATTTTCTAGACAAGTATGTTTTAAACTATGTTTTTCAACATAAACTTGCCATAAATTTTGTTGCAAAAATACAAGTATTGGAGGTTGGTTTTTGTAAATAAAAATGGATAAATATATATTTAGAGTATATATTTTATATTAAGACACTTGTATGAATATTTGTACACTTTGTGGAGTAGTTATATTATCTTAGGGTAAAATAATATAACTTACAAATACCAAGAGTTTACAACTCCAAAATAATACCAAAAATCATAAGGAATAAAATATAAGTTACACACTTGTTATTGTGAAACCGAACGTAAAAACGTAACTTATGAAATATTCCGGAAAATACCGTTACAAATATATTTTTGGTAAATATTATTTTGGATACAAGAAGTGAAAATATGATTTTTGTAAATATTACTAAGTTATATCATATTTTCATATTTTCGACAAAGAGAAAATATATTATTTTTTGGAAGTTAAAATATATTTTCCTAGTATATTTAGAAGATATATGATTTTTGGGAAGAATATATATTTTCTTGGAATACAACACTTTTGACTAATAAGTTATATATATATTTTCTAAAGTGAGACTTAGAAATATATTATCTTGGAGAATACAAATGCAAGAATAGAAAAGTACATGTATAAAATACCCCCATCCTTGGGAAGGAAATACGGAATTAAATACTTGAAAAGTATTAATACAAAAATATTGATTAAACAATTATTCCAAAACTAAATATAATTTAAAGTTAAAAAAAGTATTATTTTAACAAGTGATTATGACTTGGAATAATATTTGGAACATTCGAAATGTAACTCAAAAACAAAAATACAAAAGCAAGGCACGACCCGTTCGTCTAATAGACCCTAGCACGTTGTAGGTAGTCGGGTTTGCTGAAGAGAATTTGGATTACGATCGAGAAGACGCAATACTGTGAGTTCATGCCCCCCTTTTCTTTTAACTGTTTTCAGTTTTATACTTCGGGGGTGAAATACATGTTACGATTATTACAAACGTTTTATACATGGTATGATTAGCTTAAGGAGGGTTTACTACTAGATCATGTGAAGGGTGGGTACAACACTTAAGGCCATTAATCCTCGTCGTAGAACCGAGGGACATGAGTGATAGATCTATTTGAGTGTAGTGAGCCCACACCCATGGGGACCAGGGTGGCCCATAGTGGTGACTATGTCTTCCAGCCGGAGGCCCGGTACAAATTTGCTAGGTTTGAGTCTTCCTGCACCATTTCACACATACCAATGGCCTTGCAAACCATTGGTGATCTCTTTTTCCTTATTGCTACATACCAAGGACTTTCATACATACAGACATACTTTAAAGGTTTATTCATACACATACACATGAACTCGCTCAACTTTTATTGATGTTTTTCAAACTACATGTATTTCAGGAAACTAGTGGATCTGGCAGGGGTATGTATGTGTCTTCAAGCTGCGTCGAGAATAAAAAGATGTTACCCATGGTTGTTGAGTTCAGGGGATGTATCCTATTCCTGGACGGGATACATATTTCTAAACTCAGGATTTACTTAAAGTCTTTTGTGGAGTCTTTATGAACTCAGTTGAACATGTCATGGTTTGTAACTTAAATTAGTGTCGATCTTTTCAAGACAAATATGTTGTGGTATTTTTTAAACTTAATTAATGGGTAAGCATCTCATGTTTTTATCATATAGCGTTGTTATGATTGAATGCTATGGTATTAAGAAGTCACACCAAATAACCACGCTTCCGCAAAAGTCAGGGTGTGACAGCTTGGTATCAGAGCTTCGATCGTAGCGAACTAGGATTCCATCTCGAGTGTAGACTACGATCATTAGGGCTCTCACGGAAACATTTTTACATTGCATACACAAAATGTCCAGATCCAGGGAACAGACATTTTTACAAACAAAAGGGTACAAAACACATTTCAAAGGCTATATATTTATAATTCAGTCTAAGAGACTAGGGAGGTTCAGTCTTATAAGACTGGGGAGGTTCAGTCTTAGAGACTGGGGAAATTTAGTCTTAGAGACTGGGGAAAAATCGAGTCTTAGAGACTGGGTAGTCAGTTTGAGAAACTGGGAAGGTTTTAGTCTGAGAGACTAGGGAGTTCAGTCTGAGAGGCTGGGTGGGATAGTCTGGGGAAGACTAGGATGATTACATGTTTACATTTTTACTACTTACATGCTTACTTGATGATTGTTAATATATGTGCATATGTGTGATTGTTTTGTCACAGACATTATGTCATCTTCTTTTGAGAGTGGAGTATCGAACACGATAGAGCCTATGGCCATAGTCTCAGATGACGAGATAGCCACAGACCCTGAGGTTTTCACTTCAGACACTACGAGCAGCGACGATGATGACTTTCATCCCTTTGCTTTACCAGATTTTGGAGATGACATACCTATAGCTGATGGTTTTCATGACGGGGATCTACTTCTTGTCCCGATCCCTGCTCCTTTTCCTCTTGCTGCATTTCCTTTGGAGGATCTGCCTCTTGATGATATGTTTGACGACGACATCGATCTCTTTATCGAGGGTCCCCCTGAGGATGCCCAGGATGGCGGGGCTCCGGTTGATAATAACGTCGCTATTCCGCTTGCAGAGATTCCAGTCGATGATGACGTTGTTGTTCCGCTTGTCGAGATTCCAGTCGCTGATATCATTGCTGTTCCGTTGGTCGAGATTCCTGTTGTTGAGATCTCATCTGACCATTCAAGTCCTGACTCATTCGAGTCCGTATCATCTGCTACTTTACACGCATGGGGCGTGCAACATTATCCCACTAATACTGATTCCGACACAGCGATGTCTGCCGCACCTATCTTTCCACACGACTTTGACCCTGATCATGAGATTGAGTTTGTACCTGACGAGCCACCTTTTGAGGCACCTATCATTCCTGATGATCAGCTCTTTGATATACCCGCTGATCTTGAGTATGCTCCAGCTGACCCTGAGCCTGAGATTGTACCAGAGCCTATACCTGCTCACGACCCTCTACCTGTGCATGACCCTATCCCTGCTGATGTACCTATTTCTGCACCACCTTTGCCTGACCCGATCCCTGTACTTGTTGATCGTGCTCCTTTTGCTACCCATGTAGACCCCAGATATGTTCACACCCGCAATGGGTGGATTGAGGACGACGACGACTATCCTCCTTTTGTTCGACCACTTATTCCCCCACCTGCATCTACCCAGGCACCCGTTGATATCGCCCCATTTCACCCACATGAGTCCGACATTCACCGCACAGATCTACCAGTCACATTCCTTCAGGATATCCTTCCTCTCCATCCAGGGGAAGGACCATCGAGTCAGCAGCCCAGTCAGATACCTTCTGTGTCAGCAGCCGATCATTTCATGCCATAGTTTACACACACCGCTCCTTCTTCTGCACCCACGGGCGAGCCACTGATTTGGTTTCCGCCCAACGTGATGCCTATATCTGATCCATACCATCCCTTCCACATTGGATACTCGAGGGATGAGTTTCTCTTGTCCCTACAGCTCCAGCAGGAGATGCTGTGTAGGAGAGTCATGGAGTTAGAGAGGATCCCACGTCCTCCGCCTTGTCATTGTCAGTCACCATTCACGACTCCACCGGCTCCACTTCTACCATATCCTGATTTTGATGTTCGTTTCCTCACTATGGAGCAGCAGATTGCTTACCTACTGCGTATTGTTCATGCACTTGAGGAGGATTTGGCGCATTTGCACAGGTTGATTTTCGTTCCTCCACCTCCTCCTCCTCCCCCATCAGCTTAGAGGTTTTTGGTTTTATGCAGATAGCATGTTTTGATGAGAGTGCAGCTATTGAGCCAGATTGCACAACTTTTCGAAGACCACACTTTGACTCTTGACTTTTGATTGTTATAGTTGTTAGACGATTTGGACGGGGGTGATGTGACCCTACAGTCCCATTTTGATGTATGATACTATTGTGAAACTTGTAAAACTGTACTTGTGGTCTTGATATATGATAGCTCAATCGCAACATTCGCATTACATACATTGTTGGATTACTTGTTTGTGTTACAACATGGGATGTTATGTGTATACTTGTGTTGATAAATGTTATTACATGCGCGTATTACATACTTACTATACTTATTATGACATGACCGACGCAACCTTCTTATAGAAGATGCCTCCACGAAGAGCAACTCGTTTGCCCACTACTGAGGCGGAGTTACAGGAATGGATTTCACAGGCTATTGCACAGCACGAGGCCCAGCGCTCAGAACATAGCGGGGGTACCTCTGGAAACAACCCACCCCATAGCTGTACCTATAAACAATTTCTAGACTGTAAGCCATTAAATTTTGACAGCACCGGGGGTGCTGTAGCCTTTGTCAGATGGACAGAAAAGACGGATTCTGTGATAAGGATGAGCAAGTGCGCTCCTGAACAACAAGTCACCTACATCTCAGGACTCTTTCTAGATGGTGCCTTATCCTGGTGGAATCTTCAAGTCCAAACCCTGGGGGAAGAAGCTGCTTATGCCATGTCATGGGCTGAATTGAAGGAGCTCATGAGGATGAAATACTGCTCCAGGGCTGAAATCCAAAAGCTGGAAACTGAATTTTGGCATCTCAAAATGGACGGACCAAAAAATTGTTGAATATGTTCAGAGATTTCACGATCTATCTCACGTGGTGCCATACATGGTTAGTCTGGAATTCAAACGCGTTGAGCGTTTCATTTGGGGGTTGGCACCTCAGATTATGAGTATGGTAACATCGTCAAAGCATGCAACAATTACTGAGGGTATTGATTTGAGTGTATCACTGACTGAGGAAGCTATCAGGTTAAACAAGTTTTCAATCTCTGACCAGAAAAAAAAAGGAGACTCATGTTGAGTCCTCGGGAGAAAACAAAAGGAATTTCTCAAACTTTAAGAAGGGTACCAGCAACGCCAACAAGAAGAAGGATGCGAACCCACCAGTCGAGGTCAAGACTGGTGCTGAAGTCAAAGGGAAGGGATATATGGGCGCTTTGCCCAAATGTGATGTATGCCAGTACCATCATTCCGGCCAGTGCAGGTTAAGGAAATGTGAGTCTTATGGGAAGACTGGCCATTCGAAGGAAACATGCTGGGCTGGTACTGGTGTTGGTCGTGGTAATCAAAGAGGTTATGGAAATGGCAATGGAAACCGCCCGCAAGGAGGAAATGGTGGGAATGGAAATCGTGGAAATGTTGGGAATCAAGTTGGTAACCGGGGAGCAAACAACAATCGAGGTGGTAATGGGAACGGTAATGGTCAAGGACCAGGTTGGAGACATGGGGCACTTTAAGCGAGAATGCCCAAAGCTCAATCAGGCACAAGGAAGAGTTTTCAACATAGGAGCGAGAGAAGCTCGCCAAGATCCAAATGTGGTTACTGGTACGTTCCCTATCAATCAATGCTTTGCATCTGTACTGTTTGATACTGGTGCCGATTATAGTTTTGTATCGCTAGAGTTTAAGAATATACTTGGGTTGGTAGCCAGTAAGCTAGATATCCCATATTCGATAGAACTAGCAAATGGAAAGCTAGTTGAGGCAAATGAAGTCATCAGAGGATGCGTGATAGAACTGGGAGAACACGAGTTTACACTGGATCTACTGCCAGTCGAGTTGGGAAGCTTCGATATGGTAGTAGGGATGGATTGGTTGTCAAGCAACAGAGCCGAGATTGTATGTCATGAGAAGATCACACGCATTCCAAAGGCGGATGAAGAAACGATTGTGGTACATGGAGAGAAGCGCGATACGCCTCTAAGGATCATTAGTTGCTTGACGGCTAGAAAATGTTTGAAAAAGGGATGTGTTGCCTTCTTGGCACACATTGTGGATAAGGAAGCCGCTGAACCGAAACTAGAAGATATTCCAGTCGTAAAGGAGTATCCTGAAGTCTTTCCAGAAGACTTGCCAGGATTGCTGCTGCAAAGGCAAGTCGAGTTTCACATTGACTTAGTTCCAGGCATCGCGCCTGTAGCTAAGGCACCTTATCGACTTGCGCCTTCGGAAATGCAGGAGTTGTCGACGCAACTTTAGGAATTGTTAGACAAGGGATTTATCAGGCCAAGCTTCTCGCCTTGGGGACCTCCAGTCTTGTTCGTTAAAAAGAAGCATGGTAGTTTCCGCATGTGTATCGACTATCGCGAGCTGAATAAGTTGACTATTAAGAATCGGTATCCTTTGCCAAGGATAGATGACCTGTTCGATCAACTACAAGGTTCGAGTTTTTACTCCAAGATCGATCTTCAATGAGGCTATCACCAGTTGAGAATTCAAGAGGAAAGTGTTCGAAAGACGGCCTTTAGAACTCGATATGGACATTACGAGTTCCTGGTTATGCCATTTGGTTTGACAAACTCGCCGGCCGTGTTTATGGATTTGATGAACAGAGTCTGCAAGCCCTATCTCGATAAGTTTGTGATTGTGTTTATTGATGACATTTTGATCTACTCGAAGACGAAGGAAGAACTTGAGCAACACTTAAGAGCTATTTTAGAGCTGCTTAAGAAAGAGAAATTATACGCCAAGTTCTCGAAGTGCGAGTTCTGGTTGCGAGAAATTCAGTTTGTTGGTCATGTGGTTAACAGAAATGGAATCCATGTGGATCCCACAAAGATCGAGGCGATCAAGAATATGGAGACTCCGAAGACGCCAACTGAGATTCGACAGTTCCTAGGTTTGGCAGGATATTATCGCTGGTTCATTGAGGATTTTTCAAAAATCGCTCAACCGTTGACCTCGCTCACACAAAAAGACAAGAAGTATGAATGGGGAGACAAGCAAGAAGAAGCTTTTCAGTTGTTAAAGAACAAGCTTTGCGACGCACCGATTTTGTCCCTACCCGAAGGCACTGATGAATTCGTGGTATATTGCGACGCTTTGCGTCAAGGTTTAGGCTGTGTGCTGATGCAGTGACAGAAGGTTATAGCATATGCTTCTCGCCAGTTGAAGGTCCACGAGAAAAATTACACCACGCATGATTTGGAATTAGGCGCAGTGGTGTTTGCATTAAAGATCTGGCGACATTACTTATATGGCACCCGATGCACAATCTTTACTGATCACAAGAGTCTGCAGCACATATTTGACCAGAAAGAGCTTAACATGAGACAGAGACGATGGGTCGAGCTGTTAAATGATTATGATTGTGAGATTAAGTATCACCCAGGGAAGGTGAATGTAGTCGCCGATGCTTGAGTCAGAAGGAAAGAATCAAGCCCATAAGGGTTTGAGCTTTGGAGATGATCATTCAAACAGACCTCTCATTGCGCATTCGTGCTGCGCAGAGAGAAGCTCTCAAGGAAAGAAATCTGGAAAATGAATATCTCCGTAGGACGGAGATGCAGTTGGTACCAAACGAGGAAGGAACGTTGTGCTTCATCGAGGAAGGAACCTTCTCCATTCATCCCACGTAACCGAAGATTCTCTTGATTGAGCTTTCACCCAAAGATAGCTTAACGATTTTACTTTTACCAAGACTTTTGATATCTCCGGCTGTGCATTCTCGAACAAAACCTCGTTGCTCATTCTCCATATACACCAAATCACAATCAAAACTAGAGCATGAATTGCCTTCTTCTTTTTTCTGGAACCTGGGCTGAAACCATGAAGGTCCAGCAGATCCTTGAAGCGAATAAATGGTCACTCGACTCCGCGTACTCGCCACAAAATAAGCACGAGAGGTCTGGAACATTAATATTCTAGGCTGTGATATTATTCTCAGAATTCGTTAAGTCCAAAATATGCAAAACAAGTACTGCTCATTATGATATATTACAGTTTATATATAAGAAGTACCATTTCTATCCCACATCAACTAAGGAACAATCTTTCCTCTTCTTTATAAAACACATTTGCAAACCTCTAGTCACCGGGCTTGGTAACGCTTGCCTATAACTCAAGTGAGGGTATTAAAGATTGTTGGACAGTGACTCAACCCAGTCAGATTGGTCCCACTGTTGCATAATCCGGCTTGCCCGTTCCAAGTTGTGAGTTGGACCGTGTGACTTGAGCGAAAGCTTGGGCCACATGGTTCCTAAAGCAGGGGGCACTGCGTAAGGCTGGTTTCACAGAGCTGCGAAAACCCCTCGCTCATGACAGTGGAAGGATAACAGGCCGGGGCTCCATGGGTCCATAATATCTACCGGGTTGTCTCAAATGAACAACCATCTTTTTTGGCTATTTAGTCATTGCATCTTCACGCTAGTTTTTAGATAATGAAAAGCTTTTGTGAGATATAACAATAATAGTAAATGTTTAATATAACAGTTGCTACTGAATAGCCGAAATTATATAAACATATCATTTATTTTATAAAGGAATAACACTTCTAGATTTACATTTTATAAATACATGTTTCTCTAAATAATCTAATTTGTTTCAAAAAAGACTAACTTAATAAACCAGGCTGCATTTAAAAACAAACTACTGCAAATATAAAGTACTTAACCACTTTAAAACAACATAAAAAAATAAAAAAATTGGAACTAAAAATTGTAGGACTTTCCCCTCGAGAGGGAGTCCTTCTAGAAATTCTCGACGGCCAAGGGAGACCCAAAGCCGAGGAGGGGGGTTTGGAAATAGTTTTCAACCAGCAATTGACGCGCCTCGGTTATTACCTCATTAGCTGCGTCATTGCCCCAAGCGCAAAGATAATTTTCCAAACACTCCAACCCCCCTTTTTATACACCTCAGATTTCACTTTGAACCCCTCGACTTTCTAATACGTGTCAGTGTAAATTTGACTTCGTCTACGTCTTACGTCACGTAAATCACTTGGCGTTATTGGTCGTTGTTCGGATGCTAATTTGCATGGATTTACACCTGACCGAACCAAGTTTCTTTAAACTTTTAATATAGGGCGGTAATTACTACATGTGAATGGTAATAAGAAGCAATTAAATTTCAAATGTTATTCTAATTAAGAACATTTAAATAACAATAAATCAACAGTATATGTAATAATAATACATGTGTATTTATCAGCTGTTCAAAGTAATAATAATAAAAATACATGTCTATCGTCCCTCATCCATATAGCATAGCACACATATACACATCTTATTTCGATGAATTATAGTGTACAATATATAAGCATATGTTGCAGATAAAATAAAAGTTGGGATTCGACGGCATAATAAGAGGAAACGTGTATTCAAAATAAAAACTTTAAGATCCCATTAATACTTGTCACGGAAAAGGACAGGGTCTCCAATATTATGCATGTATGAAAAATATGGAAACACAAGCACCAGTGGTCTAGTGGTAGAATAGTACCCTGCCACGGTACAGACCCGGGTTCGATTCCCGGCTGGTGCAGCTAGGAGCTGTGACGTTCTGTGCCTTTACTGTTGGTTGGGTCCAACATACTGTCTGATTTCTATCTGATTACAAAATAGGCGTCTCTGAGATCTTTTTTCCTTCACACATGATTTTTTTTGTAGCAATCTTGAAGAATCTTATTGTTTATATTGTTATCGGGTTTGCCTCGCTGAGCTCTTTTTTCCTTCACACATGATTTTTTTGTAGCAATCTTGAAGAATCTTATTGTTTATATTGTTATCGGGTTTGTGGCTACTATACGCTGGCCTTATGGTGATTTATAGCACGTATATGGTTTATACTTTCTACACACTACGTATTCACTAGTAACTCGCTAATTGTTTGCGTATATTTTCATGTAGACAAAAATGTGAATTCAAATTTCATGGATTAGAGAGTCAAAAGCCCAAGCTTGTTCAAGACATTGAGCTAAAATTTTATGCGTAGCATATATATGATTAAAGTATTGTAACGCAAAACATAACAGTTAGAAGTTATGCACAGTAAGAAGTTATGCACAGTATTTACAAGTAGGGTAAATTCCCTGTGTCTGTTATTCAATATCTCAATTATATTTATAGATTACAACGGGTTGACTATTCTATATTTGTTACAAATATTTACACTTAATAACAACTATTGTGCATATGTTCTAATACTCCTTCGCAGTCGAAACGGGAGGATCGCGAATGTTGAGACTGGAACGAAAATCATGGAAGAGAATCTTGGGTAACCCTTCGGTGAAGATGTTAGCTATGTAGTAGCGTGATGGGACATGAAGTACTCGAACCAAACCCATTGCCACTTTTTCACGAACAAAATGGATATCCATTTCGATATGTTTAGTACGTTGGTGTTGCACAGGATTGCCCGTCAGGTAAATCGTACTAACATTATCACAATAAACGAGAGTGGCATGAGTAGGCGGATGATGTAATTCAAGAAGCAAATTCCGTAGCCAACATACTTTTGAAACGACATTGGCGACACCACGATATTCTGCTCCAGCACTAGAACGTGATAAGGTTGGTTGTTTTCTTTGACGACCATGAGAGTAAGTTGTCGCCCATGTATACACAATATCCGGATGTCGAGCGACATGTATCGGGACAACCCCCAGTCCGCATCCGTGTAGGAGATTAGCGAGCTAAGTGATGAAGCATGTAAATGAAGCCCAAATGATAAAGTGCCTTTCACATACCGAACTATACGTTTTAGAGCATGCATGTGTGTTGTGGGTGGGGCGTGCATATGCATACACACTTGCTGAACGGCGTAAGAAATGTCAGGTCGCGTGAAGGTGATGTATTGTAAGGCGCCCACTAGCCGGCGATACTTGGTGATGTCAGCCACAGGAGTACCAGAATTCCTTCTAAGTTTTTGTTGAGTGTCCACCGGGGTTGCAGCCGGGTTACAATCGGCTAGACCTGCTCGTTCTATTATTTCCATGGCGTATTTTGCTTGAGATAAAAATAGCGACTTGGGTACACCAAGAAAGTAACTAATCGGACCCAAATCTTTCATTGCGAACTCATTAGAGAGTAATCCCATAAACTGATCAGGTAATGCAATTGAGGAGGTGATGAGCAAAATGTCGTCAACATAAAGTAAGATGAAGGCTATGTGAGTTCCCTCTTTAAATATGAATAAAGAGTGATCGCATTGACTGTGACTAAAGCCGATAGTAGTGTGACAACCCTCATAATTACAGGTATCCGTACAAATAATTAATATTGAATTGTGCTTAATGACTGTGCTTAATTACAACTGGTGACTTAAACTGCTTTCTGATTTCTTATCATACATACATGTGCATCACATTTCATATTGTCACATCACTTATTGCATACAAACTTTAGTGACATAGACGATGCACAAAGCACAGCTAGCACAGTTAGCGGATAACTCAGAAACATGCTGACAATGTCAGTACATAGACAGACAGTGTTTTGAGACCCCGTAAGGGCCAGAGTCAAGGTACTACACTAGTATGTTGTGTAGGGAAGTAAGGACCATAAAACTGCGTCACTAGGTGATAGTTTAAGTGCCGGAAAGTGCCTAAAACCCACTCAAAGTGCAGAATTCTGCATTAATCAGCAAAAATCAGCATTTTAACATGCTAGTAACATGCAAAAATATGGCAAAATGGTCCTGTATACTTTCCTAAGAGTTGGGAATTAAAAGTGTCACAAAAGGGTACTTAAAAATCACTATACGGAATAACTTGACACTTTAACGAACCGGTATCTAACCGAACAACCGGACATTACCCGGAACACCAAAATATTGCTAGAAGCATTGTTTTACTTTTTCTGAGCTAGTTATGGTTCCCGAACACCCTAACATACTACATAATGCAAGATACACATAAAACACTAGACTTTACACTTAACACCCTAGCTAATTACCCACTTATCTTTACAAGTTACAATTAACCCCCCCCTTCCTTGTTTACGGCCCAAGGGATGGCCCCACCTCCCAAAATCCTACAAGATTACTTAAATCTTCAAAGATTTTCTTGGGATTTGATTATATTATGTAATGTACTATGGAGACAATAGACCCTTTGGATAAATCTCAAAATATGATTATAAGTAACTAACACCTTCATCTTCACTAATCACCAACTCTCTTCTCCTCTTTCCCTCCTATTCTCGGCCGACCCCATCCCCACACACCACCACCATTTTCATTTTTAGTTCACCCATTCCAAGCTCCTCACAAGGTGTAAGAAGCAAGGTTAGAAGGCTTGGAACTCATGGAACTTGAAGGACCACTCACACAAGCTTTTATCCACTCCATTTTCATCATTGTTCTTCCCTAGCTTAAAGCTAGTAGTAAGACTCTCTTGATCCTTGTTTTCTTCTATTTTGATTGGTTAAAAGATGTATTATGATGCAATTAACAAGATCACTAAAAGACATACACTTGAATCTTGAACATAAAGCTTACATATGATGATATATGGATGAAATGATGTTGTTTAGTGTATGAATCATGTTTGCTTGTTGATTTCTTGAGATGATGATGTTAATCATCACATGAAACTTGCTAGATGGTGATTAAACACATAATCTAGCAAGTGGGAGGATGATTATGTAACAACATAGGATGATCATCTTCTTGCATGAACATGAACTTGATGAATAGAACGATTTCTTGAAAAACAATAATCAAAGTAACCTAGTAATCTTATAAATCTAAGATGTATGAATGGTTTTTCTAAAAGAACCAAGTTTAAAATATGATTTTTGGAAGATCATGGTTTTTACTAAACTTGCACTATTTTTAGTGATAAAACAAGTGTAGAAATGCTAGAGAAACAAGAAGAGGTTATAAATAAACATTTTTGTTAAACATGTTTACAAGTTGTAAACATCTAAAACTTCCAAGAATGAGGTTTAACAAGGAGTAAATGTATTTCAGAGGATAACCAAACCTACTAAACACTTTACCATATTACTACAAGTTTTTAATAAAAGATCAAGTTCATGTTGTTATGTAAAGTGTATAGTTTTTGCACTTGGTAAGTATAATATTGTTTAGAGTTGATTGTTGATCATTGTGTGTTGATTTTGAATTTTTTTTTCATAATAATTGAACTTATATTATAAACAAACGCAATACGATTACAAACTAATGACAGGTAGACGAGCAACAAGCTGCGCCGCTACCCCTTTCTGAATAGCAAACCCTACCCTGCTAAACACAAAATTCTGCCCCTTAACATGTGCAGTGTTACTGCTTACCACCTGTTGAACCCGCTTTAGGAACCGCACCGCGTCAGGGGCGAGAGTGCCAAATGTATCGAAAGCAAACGGGACGAACACGTGCTGATTCTCGATGCAAGCTTTTTCGTGTTTAGCTACTTTGCCCGCCTCTGCCTTGGTTATCGCTTGTCCCGCCACAAACCCGTGGTCCCTTAGTCCAACGAGGGGGGACACACCTGTCAAATCGACACACGCGTGTTTCCCTCCTTCCCATCCAAAAACAAGAATGTCAGCGGGCCGTAGCGTAGATCTCCCTTCTAATGGATCAGTCAAGAAGTTCACCGGAGCTTCCTTTTTTGCCGAGATCCCTGCTCGCTTAAGGACATCATACAACATGTCACACCCCGATTTTCCACACGTTTCACCAGTGGGCCCGGTGGGGGATTACCGTGACGTAATTGGCAACAATATAGTCAAACCACACAATATTTAAATGCACAACGGAAGCATAAAGATAGATATATTTCAACTATCGAACGTAATATCCAAGTATCACAAGTAGTCGAAATAAATCCACAGGGGATCAAAATAAAAATAGAAATATTGTTCAACAGATAGTGGCATCCCAAGTTTGTGGGACTCTAACGATCCTAAGGAGTGGCCAGCCTATTTCGTGTAGAACCTGCATTTAATTTTTTGAGGAAAATACGCCAGTTTACGCTGGTAAATACATTCAACCGACACTTTTGTAAAAAGGTTTAATAAAATTGATTTGAATGCACAAGGCACAAACTCTTTATAACTTGGGATAATTAATCAATTAATCTTGTAAAAGAATTACATGTTCACTATGCGTTCAGTTGCCCGGGTCGTGCCGGGTTTAAGGTTAATAGACACGCCACAAAGCATAAAGCCGTGGTGGGAAAACCAACGGTTATACCTTTATAAATATAGACATATTGTCGGGTGTACGTCTACACCCGCGTGTCAAGGTCGTGGCCATTTCGTAATATGATGCCAATGATATCCGGGACATGGTCATTAAGCTCCCAAAGGCGTAAAGCCAACAAACAAATTTTTAAGCGGGTCACATTGATAATACCCAACTACTAATGAGTTGGGGTCAATTGCCCGACCAAGCGGTATTTTTATATACCGTAACCCAAGCCCGTATAACGGAAATTAAGTTAAAAGTATTTACCTGAGCAAGTAATAACCTCAACAACAAATGCAAGTATCTTTTACTGGTCTCCTATTCTGGAACGAAGGTTTATAACAACCTATTAGAATTCTAACGGGCCTTTAATTTAGCCATAGCTTAGACCGGTCAGTTTCAAAGGATAATTACGGTTTAATCGCGTGAAAGGCGAAAACCGGGAATGGAATGTGGTTTGGACCCAACAAGTTTGAAGATTTGTTTTATGTGGGTAATATACACACATTCTGGATTTTGAAGTAAAAACGATAAGGTTTGACCCGTTTCGGCTAGTTTATGTAAACTAGTTACATAAACCGAACCGTACGCGCAAATGGCGTAACTGGAAACCGTAAGAGTCCTACAAAGGTTTCCTAAGTTAATATGCTCTAAAGAGGTTGTGGTATCAGTAGGATACCTTCCATTATGCCCATAACGAGTTTAATTCCAATATACGCCCCGTAGGGGTATTTCGGTCATTTTAAAGATTATAAAAGAGGTTTCCGAGTTCTACAGGAAATCTGGGTGTTCCGAACAGTTTATAAAGTCCAAAATACTCTATTTATTATTTAAAATTAGTAACTGGATTCGGGTCAAAATACCTTGTAGAACTCATTTTATGTTCGAAAAGGGTATATTCGGTAATTACCGAATCAATGCCATAACCGCAGGTTATGAGCAGGTTAAAAATAATTAAAAATCTTTAAAAATCCCAAAATATTATTTTACATCAGTGTGTAAAAGGTTTGGTGTCGAAATTTGGGTTTAGATAGGCTTTATGCTAATTGCGCCGTTTAATTACTAAAGTTTCCGTAATTGCGCTATTTAGCATAACTCCTATTCTAGACCTCGGATTGTCATGATATTTTAGGGACATGCTTAGAAATCAGTAACTAAGGTTATTGTCCTTTCACATGTCCAAAATTCTCGTTTTAAAATGAAAAGGGCGTTATGGTCAACTTTTAAGCATTTAATCGGAAATGTGCAAAAGGCTCGGACAAACAACGAACCGGTCACAGAGGGTTATACCATCATGTAACCTGGTCCTAAGAGAGTCCTAAGGCATATCTAGATCATACCATAACGGGTCAGAACTGAAGTCAAAGCAAAAGTCAAAGTTTTGCGACTTTTGGTTCCGAATCGGGTCAAAACAGTAAATGGTCGGATCAAACAAGCTTAGACCACTTATAATACTTATTATCATGTTGTATGAGTGTTAAAACAGGTTACACGCCATCTACATTACCGATTATGCATAAAATCGAAAGTTAGCATTCTGTTGACTTTTTTCTAAGCAACTTTGACCCGACGTTTGGACTAGTTAGAGTGGGAATCAGAGGGTGCCCTTTTAGGGGTTTAATGCCCACATAATTACCAACATATAACTACCTTTGACTCGACAAATCACTGGACCATTTGTGATTTATCGTTAAGTCAACCGTTAGTTACGACAGATTGACTTTTAAGCTATATCTAAGCATAACTTAACCAAGAAAGGGTGGAGCACACTTACAAGAGTCCTATGCACGACCAGGGATGAGTATTGAAGGCACTTGAGCTCCAGAAGTGATCAAGAAAGCATATTGAAGGTGTGAAGTTCATTGTTGCACAAGGTGGCCTTTTATAGTAAACTACACACCTTAGATCCTTGACAACTAAGGCTACAAGTGTTCTTGGATGATCACCAAGTGTCCCTGAGTGCTAGGGGACGTTTAGGGGGCGCCCATGCTCTCAATAATGGCCAATAAGTTGGTTAAAACACTCAACAGTGCTTCTGTCCGAATTATCTGCATCTGGGGCATTGACGCGGCCCGCGTAAAAGATCACTTAACTTTTACGCGGCCCGCCTGAATCCATATGTCAGAGCCTATATCTTTCCTGTCAATGCGGCCCGCGTAAAGTCCCTTGATACTTTTACGCGGCCCGCCTGAGACCAAAAAGTAAGATTTTTCAAATCTTTTTAATTATTACTGTTGGCCTTTGGCGATTCGAAGGGGTAACTTTGCGTTTTGGGCCTCGTTAATTTACGTATAAGGGCCCCTTAACTTTTACCCGCGCCTTTAAGTCCTCGGTTAATTTATTACTACCCGAAAAGTCCTAATTTTCAATGTTGACGCTTTTAACCCCTCGCATACGAATTTGATCATAACTTTCTCGTTTTAAAAAGGAACGTTGCGAAATTTATATCGTACATTCCTGTGAGCGTAATTTACTGTTACAAAGTCTCGGGTTTTGTTAAAGGGTCACTCAGAGGTATAACTTAAACATGTTGGCACATTTAACCCCTGTAGTTTGTAATCTCTCACTTTCTTCTGCATTTCGTTCCGCACGATCCATAATTTATTCGTTTGAAGGTTCGAGCATCATTTAGGGTTACTGTACAGCATAATTATCCCTTGTTGACATTTTGAACCCTCGGATTCACATACTTTCTATGTTTGTCAACTTTAGTCCTTATTTAGTATTTATTACCACGTGTAAACCTATGACATGTGTCAATACATTATAGGACGCAAAATTTCGAGGTGTTACATCCTCACCCCTTTAAAAGAAATCTCGACCTCGAGATTTATTGAAATAAATGAGGGTACTTTTCTTTCATCGTGGACTCTACCTCCCACGTGTATTCGGGACCTCTACGGGCATCCCATTTAACCTTCACAATCGGTATATACTTCTTGCGAAGCTTCTTAACTTGTCGATCCTCGATCGACATAGGTTTTTCAACAAACTTTAAGCTCTCATCGATGTGTACATCTGTATGCGGTATAACCAGTGATTCATCAGCGAAACACTTTTTCAGATTACAGATGTGGAACACATTGTGGATACCACTGAGCTCTTCCGGTAAGTTTAATTTGTAGGCAACCGATCCGACACGTTCGATTACCTCGAAGGGTCCAATATATCTCGGGCTTAACTTGCCTTTCTTACCGAATCGCATCACCCCCTTCCAGGGTGATACCTTGTCGCCTACTTCGAAATTGAAAGGCTTACGCTTCAAATCTGCGTAGCTTTTCTGCCTGTCTCGGGCAGCTTTCAATCGATCGCGAATTTGGACAATCTTGTCCGTTGTTTCAAATATTATATCAGGTCCTGTCATCTGGATATCTCCAACTTCCGCCCAACAAATGGGCGTCCTACACTTTCTACCATATAGGGCTTCAAAAGGTGCAGCCTTAATGCTCGTATGGTAGCTGTTGTTATAGGAGAACTCGACCAAGGGTAGGTGGTTATCCCAACTACCACCTAAGTCGATCGCACATGCACGAAGCATGTCTTCCAACGTTTGGATTGTACGCTCACTCTGTCCATCTGTCTGAGGGTGGTAAGCCGTACTGAAGTTCAAACGTGTGCCCAAAGATTGTTGGAAACTTTTCCAAAAGTGTGACGTGTATCTGGTATCTCTGTCAGAGATAATAGACACAGGCACGCCATGAAGGGCTACAATCTTATCTACAAACAACTGGGCTAACATGTCGGAGCTAAGAGTCTCCTTTATGGGTAGGAAATGTGCTGACTTGGTCAGTCTATCAACTATTACCCATATTGTATCGTTTCCCTTCTTTGTCTTTGGTAACTTGGTGATGAAATCCATCGTCACCATTTCCCACTTCCACTCAGGAAGTTCAGGCTGTTGTAGCAAGCCCGACGGCTTTTGATGTTCAGCTTTTACTTGCGCACAAGTCAAACACTTTGCTACGTAGGTGGCTATAGACTTTTTCAAGCCTATCCACCAAAAGTTTGCCTTCAAGTCCTGGTACATCTTATCAGCTCCAGTATGAACGGAATATCGAGAACTGTGGGCTTCCTGAAGGATAACGTCTCGAAGACCTCCATAAACAGGAACCCATATCCTTCCATTTAATCTCAGAATTCCGTCTTTGCCATAGGATAACTGCTCTTCAGTTACTCCTAGCTTTTCGTTAGGATAGTTAGCTTCTAACACAGCTTCCTTCTGTGCAGCTAACAATCGTTCATTCAGACTGTTCTTGATTTCAATGCTCTTGGCATTGATCCTTATTGGTTTCACTCTTTCTTTTCTGCTCAAGGCATCTGCGACTACGTTGGCCTTGCCTGGATGGTATCTTATTTCACAGTCATAATCGTTCAGAGTTTCCATCCAACGTCGCTGCCTCATATTCAAATCTTTTTGATTGAACAGATGCTGAAGGCTTTTGTGATCAGAAGAGATCACAAATTTAATGCCATATAAGTAATGCCTCCAAAGCTTTAGTGCAAATACAACAACACCCAACTCCAAGTCATGGGTGGTGTAATTCTTTTCATGCACCTTTAATTGTCGTGAAGCATAGGCAATCACCTTGCCCTTCTGCATAAGCACACAACCCATCCCGGTGTGCGATGCGTCACAATACACTACAAATTCTTCCATTCCTTCCGGCAATGTCAACACAGGAGCATTGCTTAGCTTCTGTTTGAGGATATCAAAAGCTTCTTGCTGCTTAGGGCCCCAATTAAACTTTATATTCTTTCTAGTTAAAGAAGTTAGGGGTGCAGCAATCCTTGAGAAATTTTCGATAAAGCGTCTGTAGTATCCTGCTAGACCTAGGAAACTGCGAATCTCCGTAGGCGTCTTCGGCTCCTGCCAGTTCATGACGGCTTCAACCTTGGCGGGATCCACTTGGATACCACGCTCACTGACTACGTGTCCAAGGAATTGAACTTCGCGTAGCCAAAATTCACATTTAGAGAATTTGGCGTAGAGCTTTTCTTGATGAAGCAATTTAAGAATACATCGAAGATGCTTCTCGTGGTCAGTTTGACTTTTTGAGTAGATGAGGATGTCATCGATGAAGACAATGACAAATTTATCCAAATATGGCTTACAAACGCGATTCATGAGATCCATGAATGCGGCAGGTGCATTAGTGAGCCCAAAAGGCATCACTAGGAACTCGAAGTGACCATAACGAGTCCTAAATGCAGTCTTGTGCACATCTTCGTCTTTAACCTTCAATTGATGGTAGCCTGACCTTAGATCAATCTTGGAAAAGTAGCTTGCTCCTTGCAACTGATCATCGATCCTGGGCAAAGGATACCTGTTCTTGATCGTAACCTTATTAAGCTCACGGTAATCGATGCATAGACGCATCGAACCATCTTTCTTTTTGACGAACAAGATTGGCGCTCCCCATGGAGATGAGCTTGGTCTTACAAAACCTTTGGCTAGCAGATCATCCAGCTGCGTCCTCAATTCTTTCATTTCCGTGGGTGCCAATCTATAAGGTGCTCTTGCAATAGGCGTTGCTCCTAGAATGATGTTGATACTGAATTCCACCTGCCTATCTGGTGGCAACCCAGGTAGTTCTTCTGGGAAAACTTCAGGATAGTCAGAGATGACTGGGATGTCTTCAATCTTGGGTTTCTCCTCACCGATAGTCACCTGTGCCATATAAATGACACATCCTTTCTTCAAACATCTGGATGCCTTTAGCATAGATACTTGTGCAGGCAATCCATGTCGAGTATCTCCCTGAATGGTAAGTGGTTCTCCAAACGGAGTCTTGATCACCACTTGTTTCTTGTTGCATATAATCTGGGCTTGGTTATACGATAACCAATCCATACCCAATACTACGTCAAAACCAGCTAGTTTAAAGGGTAACAGGGATAAAGGAAATGAGTGATTCCTAATGGATATAACACATCCATCTAAAACAGTTGAGACTGTTCCCATAGTCCCATCAGCTAGTTCTACTTCATATTTCACATTCAAGGTTTTAACAGGCAATTTTAACAACTCACAAAACTTATCATCCACAAAGGATTTATCTGCTCCAGAATCAAATAACACTCTTGCGAATACATCATTGATAAGAAACGTACCGGTTATGACGTTGTCGTTCTGGATAGCCTCTTGAACATTCATCTGAAAGACCCTGGCATTGGTCTTTTTCCCTTCTTCAGCTTTCTTCACTATCTTCGGGCAGTTAGTCTTGATGTGCCCTTTTTCGTTGCAACTATAACAGGTTGCATCCTTGAGTTTCTTGCACTCAAGAGTCCTATGCTCAGAGGACTTGCAAATCCCACATGCTTTCGGCTGGGATTTCTGTTCATACCTGCACTTTCTGAAGTGGCACTTCTTGCAAACATTGCACTTGGGCCTATTGCCCGACTGTCGGTCATTCTTCTTGGTCTCCAATCCCTTCTTGTGGTCATGATTCCCCCGGTGCTTCTTGCTTGACCTACGTGAATCATCATCTTCACGTTTTCTCTTCTCAGTGTCAGCATTTCTCAGAGATCTCTGTCTTACTGCATCCAGCGTAAGGGACAGAGATATATCTGCCACGGATCTAAATGTAGCAGGCCTAGATGCCTTCACGCTAGCCTTTATCTCTGGGGCTAAACCCCCAATGAAACGCGCGATCCGTTTGGGTTCCGGGGTCACAAGGTACGGAACCAATCTTGACAGGGTGTTGAAACTAGTGAGATATGCCTGGCAATCCAGGTTCTTCATGACCAATTATAAGAAATCAGATTCTATCTTCTCAACCTCGTGCTGAGGGCAGTAGTTTTCTTTGATGAGAGCAATAAATTCCTCCCATGACATGCTATACAAAGCAACCTTCCCAGAGGCTTGAACCAATGATCTCCACCATGCTAGGGCTTCACCCATAAATGATTGGGATACAAACTTCACCACATCCCTCTCAGCACAACCACTAATGTCCACCACTGTGTCCAATTCGTCCAGCCAGGTCATGCAATCCACCGCGCCTTTTTCCCCAGTAAAATCTCGGGGCTTGCAGGAAACGAAATACTTATACGTGCAACCCTTGGCGCGAGGTGCATCATCGACCACTATCTTCTTAGGACAGACACTATTCTCATTTGATGAGTGTCGATCGTCATCCTTGTTAGGTTTAGACTGGGTCGAGGGTGGTTTGCTGTGATGTTCAGAATGGGTTTTTGGTTTAGAGTGTGGTGCAAATCAGGTCCTGCTTAGAGACTCGCTATACTCTTCATTATTGCCGATCTAAGGCCGTCTTGACAGCGTCGTCTACTAAAGCTTTCAATTCAGCGCCCGTTATATTAATTTGGGCGTTATCATTGTCATCCTCCTTTGATTGACTATTAACTTCATTTGAGTCAGCCATCGAGATCTTGATCTGCTACAAGGAATATGACAGAATTCTATTTAGGAGTTTATTTTGGAATTGCCTTTTATGGCAATTCATTAACCATGGTAAACATAGACCATATTTGGTTAATTTGTTACTCACTTTTATTTAGGATTTGAATATAACTTATCCTAATTACAAACAATATTGTTAGTGGCACAAAAGCCTAGTCAGAAGGACGTTTTATATATTTTTAGCCAGGATTTCAGAGAATCAAGGTATGAAGGTTTGAACCATAGTTCTTTTACCCTTTTATGACAGGGAATCATAGACTACAACTGTCTTTTGCCTTATATGACAATAAGTATGGCCCGTAGGCACTACATCACTAATGGATGTCTGATAAGTGATCATCTTAATTGATGATTTAAACCCAAAATCATTAATTTAGGTCTTGGAATCCTTTGAAGGATTCTTATATAAGAATGACGCGTGTGATTTTAACGAATCACATCTGCCAAGAATGTTAACATGTTTACAGAGGTTAACAGGAATCTGAATCTTTTACTCAGGTCTCACCATCTTGGCCGGGTCTTATAATGACACAAGGCTAGGTCTCACCATTTAAGATTCTTTATTTAGGCAGACTTATTTAAAAGGAATGATTTTTAATTTATTTCATATAATAATGTATTAAAATGACAAAAAATGAAATTTATAAACTTAACATTCCATTAATCATAATAATGATTTCACACTGCCCTAAACGAGACTTTCAATAGACAAATACCTACGCAGAGGCTTACAGAAAACAAGTCCACGCAGGGACCAATTACAAGGATAGATGTCCGCACAGGGACAAAAAGATAAGTCCACGTAGGGACTGAAAGGCAAGTCCATGCAGGGACTAAAACAAATAAATGTCCACACAGGGACTTGATTAAAATAGGAAATACAATAGTATATCTAGAGACTAATGATCTCGCTTCTTCTTCCCTTTTAACAGGTTTGCTAGGCCTTTAAGAAATCCATGATTGTTCTTACATTCTTGCTCAAAGTCTCGTTCTACCCTATTTAAACGGTGAAGGATTTCTTCCTGTTCCGGTGGGGAAAAACGTGGCTGCTGCGACGGTTGTTGAACCAGAGGTCTAGCAGGTGCTGGATACCCATGAGCTGCGTATCCTAATCCCCAAGGATTTCCATAAGGTCCTTCGGGGTGGAGGGCGTTGTAATTGGCCGCTACCAAATATGGGTCGGCGTCAACATAATTATAGTGAGTGTGAGTCGGCAACTCAAACAGGTTGTACGCGGTGGAACTGGCGTATGCTGGTATCGGGTTATCATAGCCGAATGGTGGTGGAGGTGGTGCAACTGGTGCAGAATTCACCTCTGCAGGGTGGCTCGAAGGTTCACCCATCTATGGTTCTTCAGGAAATGGCGGAAAATGACTAGCACTCGAGTGGCGAGGGGTGCTAAAGTGAAATTCCCATCCTCGTGTGGACATCCGCGCGCCTGATCTCCTACGCCTTGGCGGATCTGGAGGTGCTTGATGAACTGGTGGCAGTGGAGGGGGTGGTGTAACTGCCACGAAACGCGAATCCTCGGAAGGATCCTGCTGCTGTTGCTGGTGAGGTGATGAATGGTGGGAGGGTGTAAAGTACCACTCGCACTAGTTAAACCTCGCCTGGTAACTGTCTGGACCCTGATAGGGTGTTCCATGAAAGGATGACCCATCAGAGATCTTGATAGGATGGTTGGGAGTACCTCTTGCAGGTTCGATGGGATCCGTGTCCTCGTCCATATCTACCGCATTATCTTCGGAGAAATGGTCTTCGGGTCCTAAAGGGTTATAACCTATTGGTTCTTGGACATAATCAGCCGGGTTGAACTGGCCTTGGAAGAAAGGAGTGGGATCGCCATAGGAACGGTGCGAAACAGAACGTTGGAGAGGTATAAACGAAGGTTGAGGGTTACTGGGCTCGTTCTCCGAATTTGGTCCAAAAGAGTGACGGTATGAAGGTGTCGAACTGTGTGAGGTAGACCGTCTTGCGGGCTCAAAGAGGTTCCTCCTACGCCTCTGAGGTTCTTCACTTCTTGTGCTGGAAGGAGCTCGCATATGTGAAGGTCCGGCCTCGTGATCATTATGAGTAGTGATAGGCCCTTTGCCTCTTCCTCCTCTTCTAATTGCTGGTGGCATATTTCCTGCTAAACATATTTTTAAATCAACAACAAACAATAAAAGACAAACTAGATCAACAATTCGAATTTGTCCTATGTTCTTGTCTAGACTCGAGTATGTGCAATTGTGTCATTGAGATTAAACACATAAGGATAGTGTTTAATTCACTCAACGTTGGCTCTGATACCAACCTGTCACACCCCGATTTTCCACACGTTTCACCGGTGGGCCTGGTGGGGGATTACCGTGATGTAATTGGCAACAATATAGTCAAACCACACAATATTTAAATGCACAGCGGAAGCATAAAGATAGATATATTTCAACTATCGAACGTAATATCCAAGTATCACAAGTAGTCGAAATAAATCCACAGGGGATCAAAATAAAAATAGAAATATTGTTCAACAGATAGTGGCATCCCAAGTTTGCGAGACTCTAACGATGCTAAGGAGTGGCCAGCCTATTTCGTGTAGAACCTGCATTTAATCTTTTTGAGGAAAATACGTCAGTTTACACTGGTAAATACATTCAACCGACACTTTTGTAAAAAGGTTTAATAAAATTGATTTGAATGCACAAGGCACAAACTCTTTATAACTTGGGATAATTAATCAATTAATCTTGTAAAAGAATTACATGTTCACTATGCGTTCAGTCGCCCGGGTCGTGCCGGGTTTAAGGTTAATAGACACGCCACAAATCATAAAGCCGTGGTGGGAAAACCAACGGTTATACCTTTATAAATATAGACACATTGTCGGGTGTACGCCTACACCCGCATGTCAAGGTCGTGGCCATTTTGTAAAATGATGCCAAGGATATCCGGGACATGGTCATTAAGCTCCCAAAGGCGTAAAGCCAACAAACCAAATTTTTAAACGGGTCACATTGATAATACCCAACTACTAAAGAGTTGGGGTCAATTACCCGACCAAGCGGTATTTTTATATACCGTAACCCAAGCCCGTATAACGGAAAATAAGTTAAAAGTATTTACCTGAGCAAGTAATAACCTCAACAACAAATGCAAGTATCTTTTACTGGTCTCCTATTCTGGAACGAAGGTTTATAACAACCTATTAGAATTCCAGCGGGCCTTTAATTTAGCCATAGCTTAGACCGGTCAGTTTCAAAGGATAATTACGGTTTAATCGCGTGAAAGGCGAAAACCGGGAATGGAATGTGGTTTGGACCCAACAAGTTTGAAGATTTGTTTTATGTGGGTAATATACACACATTCTGGATTTTGAAGTAAAAACGATAAGGTTTGACCCGTTTCGGCTAGTTTATGTAAACTAGTTACATAAACCGAACCGTACGCACAAATGACGTAACGGGTAACCGTAAGAGTCCTACACAGGTTTCCTAAGTTAATATGCTCTAAAGAGGTTGTGGTATTAGTAGGATACCTTCCATTATGCCCATAACGAGTTTAATTCCAATATACGCCCCGTAGGGGTATTTCGGTCATTTTAAAGATTATAAAAGAGGTTTCCGAGTTCTACAGGAAATCTGAGTTTTCTGAACAGTTTATACAGTCCAAAATACTCTATTTATTATTTAAAATTAGTAGCAACTGGATTTGGGTCAAAATACCTTGTAGAACTCCTTTTATGTTCGAAAAGGGTATATTCGGTAATTACCGAATCAATGCCATAACCGCAGGTTATGAGCAGGTTAAAAATAATTAAAAATCTTTAAAAATCCCAAAATATTATTTTACATCAGTGTGTAAAAGGTTTGGTGTCGAAATTTGGGTTTAGATAGGCTTTATGCTAATTGCGCCGTTTAATTACTAAAGTTTCCGTAATTGCGCTATTTAGCATAACTCCTATTCTAGACCTCGGATTGACATGATATTTAAGGGACATGCTTAGAAATCAATAACTGAGGTTATTGTCCTTTCACATGTCCAAAATTCTCGTTTTAAAATGAAAAGGGCGTTATGGTCAACTTTTAAGCATTTAATCGGAAATGTGCAAAAGGCTCGGACAAACAACGAACCGGTCACAGAGGGTTATACCATCATGTAACCTGGTCCTAAGAGAGTCCTAAGGCATATCTAAATCATACCATAACGGGTCAGAACTGAAGTCAAAGCAAAAGTCAAAGTTTTGCGACTTTCGGTTCCGAACCGGGTCAAAACAGTAAATGGTCGGATCAAACAAGCTTCGACCTCTTATAATACTTATTATCATGTTGTATGAGTGTTAAAACAGGTTACACGCCATCTACATTACCGATTATGCATAAAATCGAAAGTTAGCATTCTGTTGACTTTTTCTAAGCAACTTTGACCCGACATTTGGACTAGTTAGAGTGGGAATCAGAGGGTGCCCTTTTAGGGGTTTAATGCCCACATAATTACCAACATATAACTACCTTTGACTCGACAAATCACTGGACCATTTGTGATTTATCATTAAGTCAACCGTTAGTTACGACGGATTGACTTTTAAGCTATATCTAAGCAAAACTTAACCAAGGAAGGGTGGAGCACACTTACAAGAGTCCTATGCACGACCAAGGATGAGTATTGAAGGCACTTGAGCTCCAGAAGTGATCAAGAAAGCAGATTGAAGGTGTGAAGTTCATTGTTGCACAAGGTGGCCTTTTATAGTAAACTACACACCTTAGATCCTTGACAACTAAGGCTACAAGTGTTCTTGGATGATCACCAAGTGTCCCTGAGTGCTAGGGGACGTTTAGGGGGCGCCCATTCTCTCAATAATGGCCAATAAGTCGGTTAAAACACTCAACAGTGCTTCTGTCCGAATTATCTGCATCTGGGGCATTGACGCGGCCCGCGTAAAAGATCACTTAACTTTTACGCGGCCCGCCTGAATCCATATGTCAGAGCCCATATCTTTCCTGTCAATGCGGCCCGCGTGAAGTCCCTTGATACTTTTACGCGGCCCGCCTGAGACCAAAAAGTAAGATTTTTCAAATCTTTTTAATTATTACTGTTGGCCTTTGGCGATTCGAAGGGGTAACTTTGCGTTTTGGGCCTCGTTAATTTACGTATAAGGGCCCCGTAACTTTTACCCGCGCCTTTAAGTCCTCGGTTAATTTATTACTACCCGAAAAGTCCTAATTTTCAATGTTGACGCTTTTAACCCCTCGCATACGAATTTGATCATAACTTTCTCGTTTTAAAACGGAACGTTGCGAAATTTATATCGTACATTACTGTGAGCGTAATTTACTGTTACAAATTCTCGGGTTTTGTTAAAGGGTCACTCAGAGGTATAACTTAAACATGTTGGCACATTTAACCCCTGTAGTTTGTAATCTCTCACTTTCTTCCGCATTTCGTTCCGCACGATCCATGATTTATTCGTTTGAAGGTTCGAGCATCATTTAGGGTTACTGTACAACATAATTATCCCTTGTTGACATTTTGAACCCTCGGATTCACATACTTTCTATGTTTGTCAACTTTAGTCCTTATTTAGTATTTATTACCAAGTGTAAACCTATGACACGTGTCAATACATTATAGGACGCAAAATTTCGAGGTGTTACACAGCACATCTCGAACTAAATCATATCGATATTTAAAGCCCGGTAATTCTTTGCAATGTACTGCATGCTCCCCAAAAGAATCCAAGCAACACTTCCGACATACAGGACACGGGTCATCAACCGGGAAAAGGGGTATCATTAAACGGTACTTGAGGATAGCCCTGTATTCCACATCCGACATACATTGCCCTAAACCTTCGATGGGAACAACAGACAGGAAATCCTGAGCATGGGGGGCTCGCAAACACTCAAACACGACTCGCTGGCGAGGGGAAAAGGCATACTTCTCTTCAACTGTCTTAACGATTTCGCCATATAAGGCATTCGCCAGAATTTTCTGAGCTTTAATGGGGGCGGTGTCTTTAATGTAGAAACCGCCAAGATCAAGATCGGGAAGAGAACTATGCAGATTGTCCAACGCACCCTTGTAATCAGAGTCTAACAGCTCTCCCCCACATTCGCCAAGGATGTGGTCTTGAAGAACCCAAGATTGGGCCCTTGAAGCCACAAAAGCGTAGGAAGAGGCATCCTCAGCTGAGCAAATCCCAAGCCCCCCGAAACGTGTCGGGAGGGAAGCTAACCTCCATTGTAGGTGCCCGAAAAAGGCACCCCCACAAACAACAATTTCCTCAATCGCATTCCGAAGCCCCTTGTCAAAAACAGAGACGGCTTCCCCGACACAAGAAGGCTGACACGTTCTAAGCCCAAAAAACTGTTTAGCAACCCCCATAAACGAACGAAGCAGGAGGAGTTTGCTCTGAGGGTCCTTAAGGCTTTTGAGGCATCCCATCAGCTCAACCGCACATTTGGCTCTTTTGAGGGCCAAACCACTAATAAACTGCCCATCTCTACTGACAGCACCACCCAAGAGTTTCACACCATGCACCGGCCTACCAATCTCCCGCGGGAATAAACCCTCCTGCGTCTTCACCCCGTTGCATGTAGGCCAAAAAACTTCAGTTTTTTTAATGTTGAGAAGGAGGCCCAAGGAGGGGCCCTCCACTCTAATGATGTCTAAAGCCTTGGCAACCTGAGTAGCATCTCCAATAATGGTTCCATCATCCAGGTACCAGGCGTGAAAAAGAAGCTTACCACGATCTCTGATTCGGAGAACAAGAGGGTGTAAAACAAGGGCAAAAAGAGGCCCTAAAGGATCCCCTTGCTGAATCCCCGTGGAAGACCAAATATAATCATTCCCCACATAAAGCCTAGCTGGTTGCCCGTATAAAAAATCAACCCAAGCAGAGATGGATGGACACATTTTCCTTACCTCATTTAAAAGAGCAGTTCTATCCACAAGGTTAAAGGCATTCGAGAAATCGACGGTAAGCATAGCCAACGACCCATCTCGGTGGTGCGCATTTAAGAGCCTGTTCGCACTATGAAGAACCGCCTCAGCCCCATTTGGAACCCCGACCCCAAACTGAAAGTCGCAAAGATATTTGGCCATATCCTTCCCCACCCCCTTCATCGCTACCTTGGAGACCACTCTCCTCCAGATCGAACCCACTGCAATAGGTCTAATCCCATTATCGGGCTTGAGAAGGGGCGTAAGAGGAGCAGATGCAACAAACTCCGCCAAACTCCTCGGACACCCCCCTCGCAAAATAGGGTAACCACAGCTGAGATCGCCCTGAGTAGGCTAACCGCAATCACGGACCCTTCACCACAAAGGGCGTCCAAAAGGTGTTGAGCCCTCAAACCATCTCTCCCACATGACGTCCCTTTCGGGAAGGATTTGATACACCCAAGCACACTGTCGGTCTCCGCTACAAGGTGAGGATATAACGGAAGGAAAGCGGGCATGGTCGGAGGGGGCATGCACGGGTGTTTATCCACGAGAGCCTTCATAGTTTTCTTATCATGTGGCGCGACCCCAGAAGAACAAAGGACCTTAACTGCAGCGGTAAAATGCCCATCGACAACCTTACGTAAACACTGCTTGACATTAGAACTCACATCCTCGCTTTTTTTTCCAGACATTTTCTTAAAACCCTCCGGACCCTCCTTCACAGGTTGAGCAAACAAAGACTGAATGAGAATGACAAACCCCTCACGGTCACTCCATTGGGACAACGCCCGCTGTATACTGAGACATTGACCATTTTTCCTGTTGCCCGACCTCTTATCCTGGCGGCTAACCGGCGTAAATACACGCAAGGTACACCGAGGTAATAGCAGAAGTCAAATCCATGCATCAACCGAAAGGAAACTATGGCGAAATTTTCTTAAAATGCAAACACTTAGAAAATATTTTCTAGACATGTATGTTTTAAACTATGTTTTTCAACATAAACTTGCCATAAATTTTGTTACAAAAATACAAGTATTGGAGGTTGGTTTTTGTAAATAAAAATGGATAAATATATATTTAGAATATATATTTTATATTAAGACACTTGTATGAATATTTGTACAATTTGTGGAGTAGTTATATTATCTTAGGGTAAAATAATATAACTTACAAATACCAAGAGTTTCAACTCCAAAATAATACCAAAAATCACAAGGAATGAAATATAAGTTACACACTTGTTATTGTGAAACCGAACGCAAAAATGTAACTTATGAAATATTCCGGAAAATACCGTTACAAATATATTTTTGGTAAATATTATTTTGGAAACAAGAAGTGAAAATATGATTTTTGTAAATATTACTAAGTTATATCATATTTTCGACAAAGAGAAAATATATTATTTTTTGGGAAGTTAAAATATATTTTCCTAGTATATTTAGAAGATATATGATTTTTGGGAAGAATATATATTTTCTTGGAATACAACACTTTTAACAAATAAGTTATATATATATTTTCTAAAGTGAGACTTAGAAATATATTATCTTCGAGAATACAAATGCAAGAATACAAAAGTACATGTATAAAATACCCCCATCCTTGGGAAGGAAATACGGAATTAAATACTTGAGAAGTATTAATACAAAAATATTGATTAAACAATTATTCCAAAACTAAATATAATTTAAAGTTAAAAAAAGTATTATTTTAACAAGTGATTATGACTTGGAATAATATTGGGAACATTCGAAACGTAACTCAAAAACAAAAATACAAAAGCAAGGCACGGCCCGTTCGTCTAATAGACCCTAGCACGTTGTAGGTAGTCGGGTTTGCTGAAGAGAATTTGGGTTACGATCGAGAAGACGCAATACTGTGAGTTCATGCCCCCCCTTTTCTTTTAACTGTTTTCAATTTTATACTTCGGGGGTGAAATACATGTTACGATTATTACAAACGTTTTATACATGGTATGGTTAGCTTAAGGAGGGTTTACTACTAGATCATGTGAAGGGTGGGTACAACACTTAAGGCCATTAATCCTCGTTGTAGAACCGAGGGACATGAGTGATAGATCTATTTGGGTGTAGCGAGTCCACACCCATGGGAACAAGGGTGGCCCATAGTGGTGACTATGTCTTCCAGCCGGAGGCCCGGTATAAATTTGCAAGGTTTGAGTCTTCCTGCACCATTTCACACATACCAATGGCCTTGCAAACCATTGGTGATCTCTTTTTCCTTATTGCTACATACCAGGGACTTTCATACATACAGACATACTTTGAAGGTTTATTCATACACATACACATGAACTCGCTCAACTTTTATTGATGTTTTTCAAACTACATGTATTTCAGGAAACTAGTGGATCTGGCAGGGGTATGTATGTGTCTTCAAGCTGCGTCGAGAATAAAAAGATGTTATCCATGGTTGTTGAGTCTAGGGGATGTATCCTATTCCTGGACGGGATACATATTTCTAGACTCAGGATTTACTTAAAGTCTTTTGTGGAGTCTTTATGAACTCAGTTGAACATGTCATGGTTTGTAACTTAAATTGGTGTCGATGTTTTCAAGACAAATATGTTGTGGTATTTTCTAAACTTAATTAATGGGTAAACATCTCATGTTTTTATCATATAGCGTTGTTATGATTGAATGCTATGGTATTAAGAAGTCACACCAAATAACCACGCTTCCGCAAAAGTCAGGGTGTGACAGCTTGGTATCAGAGCTTCGATCGTAGCGAACTAGGATTCCATCTCGAGTGTAGACTACGATCATTAGGACTCTCACGAAAACATTTTTACATTGCATACACAAAATGTCCAGATCCAGGGAACATACATTTTTACAAACAAAAGGGTACAAAACACATTTCAAAGGCTATATATTTATAATTCAGTCTTAGAGACTGGGGAGGTTCAGTCTTAGAGACTGGGGAAATTTAGTCTTAGAGACTGGGGAAATTTAGTCTTAGAGACTGGGGAAAAATCGAGTCTTAGAGACTGGGTAGTCAGTTTGAGAAACTGGAAGGTTTTAGTCTGAGAGACTAGGGAGTTCAGTGTGAGAGGCTGGGTGGGATAGTCTGGGGAAGACTAGGATGATTACATGTTTACATTTTTACTACTTACATGCTTACTTGATGATTGTTAATATATGTGCATATGTGTGATTGTTTTGTCACAGACATTATGTCATCTTCTTATGAGAGTGGAGTATCGAACACGATAGACCCTATGGCCATAGTCTCAGATGACGAGATAGCCACAGACCCTGAGGTTTTCACTTCAGACACTACGAGAAGCGACGATGATGACTTTCAGCCCTTTGCTTTACCAGATTTTGGAGATGACATACCTATAGCTGATGGTTTACATGACGGGGATCTACTTCTTGTCCCGATCCCTACTCCTTTTCCTCTTGCTGCATTTCCTTTGGAGGATCTGCCTCTTGATGATATGTCTGACGACGACATCGATCTCTTTATCGAGGGTCCCCTTGAGGATGCCCAGGATGGCGGGGCTCTGGTTGATGATGATGTCGCTATTCCGCTTGCAGAGATTCCAGTCGATGAAGACGTTGTTGTTCCGCTTGTCGAGATTCCATTGCTGTTCCGTTGGTCGAGATTCCTGCTGTTGAGATCTCATCTGACCATTCCGGTCCTGACTCATTCGAGTCCGTATCATCTGCTACTTTACATGCATGGGGCGTGTAGCATTATCCCACTAACACTGATTCCGACACAGCAATGTCTGCCGCACCTATCTTTCCACACGACTTTGACCCTGATCATGAGATTGAGTTTGTATCTGACGAGCCACCTTTAAAGGCACCTATCATTCCTGATGATCAGCTCTTTGATATACCCGCTGATCTTGAGTATGCTCCAGCTGACCCTGAGCCTGAGATTGTACCAGAGCCTATACCTGCTCACGACCCTCTACCTGTGCATAACCCTATCCCTGCTGATGTACCTATTTCTGCACCACCTTTGCCTGACTTGATCCCTGTACTTGTTGATCATGCTCCTTTTGCTACCCATGTAGACCCCAGATATGCTCACACCCGCAATGGGTGGATTGAGGACGACGACGACTATCCTCCTTTTGTTCGACTAGTTATTCCCCCACCTGCATCTACCCAGGCACCCGTTGATATCGCCCCATTTCACCCACATGAGTCCGACATTCACCGCACAGATCTACCAGTCACATTCCTTCAGGATATCCCTCCTCCCCATCCAGGGGAAGGACCATCGAGTCAGCAGCCCACTCAGATACCTTCTGTGTCAGCAACCGATCATTTCATGCCACAGTTTACACACACCGCTCCTTCTTCTGCACCCACGGGCGAGCCACTAATTTGGTTTCCGCCCAACGTGATGCCTATATCAGATCCATACCATCCCTTCCACATTGGATACTCGAGGGATGAGTTGCTCTTGTCCCTACAGCTCCAGCAAGAGATCCTGTGTAGGAGAGTCATGGAGTTAGAGAGGATCCCGCGTCCTCCGCCTTGTCATTGTCAGTCACCATTCACGACTCCACCGGCTCCAATTCTACCATATCCTGATTTTGATGTTCGTTTCCTCACTATGGAGCAGCAGATTGCTTACCTGCTGCGTATTGTTCATGCACTTGAGGAGGATTTGGCGCATTTGCACAGGTAGATTTTCGTTCCTCCACCTCCTCCTCCTCCTCCTCCCCCATCAGCTTAGAGGTTTTTGGTTTTATGCAGATAGCATGTTTTGATGAGAGTGCGGCTATTGAGCCAGATTGCACAACTTTTTGAAGACCACACTTTGACTCTTGACTTTTGATTGTTATAGTTGTTAGACGATTTGGACGGGGGTGATGTGACCCTACAGTCCCATTTTGATGTATGATACTATTGTGAAACTTGTAAAACTGTACTTGTGGTCTTGATATATGATAGCACAATCGCAACATTCGCATTACATACATTGTTGGATTACTTGTTTGTGTTATAACATGGGATGTTATGTGTATACTTGTGTTGATAAATGTTATTACATGCGCATATTACATACTTACTATACTTATTATGACCTGACCGATACAACCTTCTTATAGAAGACGCCTCCACGAAGAGCAACTCGTTTGCCCACTACTGAGGCGGAGTTACAGGAACAGATTTCACAGGCTATTGCACAGCACGAGGCCCAGCGCTCAGAACATAGCGGGGGTACCTCTGGAAACAACCCACCCCATAGCTGTACCTATAAACAATTTCTAGACTGTAAGCCATTAAATTTTGGCAGCACCAGGGGAGCTGTAGCCTTTGTTAGATGGACAGAAAAGACGGATTTTGTGATAAGGATGAGTAAGTGCGCTCCTGAACAACAAGTCACCTACATCTCAGGACTCTTTCTAGATGGTGCCTTATCTTGGTGGAATCTTCAAGTCCAAACCCTGGGGGAAGAAGCTGCTTACGCCATGTCATGGCCTGAATTGAAGGAGCTCATGAGGAAGAAATACTGCTCCAGGGCTGAAATCCAAAAGCTGGAAACTGAATTTTGGCATCTCAAAATGGACGGACCAAAAACTTGTTGAATATGTGCAGAGATTTCACGATCTATCTCACTTGGTGCCATACATGGTTAGTCCGGAATTCAAACGCGTTGAGCGTTTCATTTGGGGGTTGGCACCTCAGATTATGAGTATGGTAACATCGTCAAAGCCTGCAACAATTACTGAGGGTATTGATTTGAGTGTATCACTGACTGAGGAAGCTATCAGGTTAAACAAGTTTTCAAACAAGGAGACTCATGTTGAGTCCTCGGGAGAAAACAAAAGGAATTTCTCAAACTTTAAGAAGGGTACCAGCAGCGCCAACAAGAAGAAGGATGCGAACCCACCGGTCGAGGTCAAGACTGTTGCTGAAGTCAAAGGGAAGGGATATATGGGCGCTCTGCCCAAATGTGATGTATGCCAGTACCATCATTCCGGCCAGTGCAGGTTAAAGAAATGTGAGTCTTATGGGAAGACTGGCCATTCGAAGGAAACATGCTGGGCTGGTACTGGTGTTGGTCGTGGTAATCAAAGAGGTTATGGAAATGGCAATGGAAACCGCCCGTAAGGAGGAAATGGTGGGAATGGAAATCGTGGAAATGTTGGGAATCAAGCTGGTAACCGGGGAGCAAACAACAATCGAGGTGGTAATGGGAACGGTAATGGTCGAGGACCAGGTTGGAGACATGGGGCATTTTAAGCGAGAATGCCCAAAGCTCAATCTGGCACAAGGAAGAGTTTTCAACATAGGAGCGAGAGAAGCTCGCCAAGATCCAAATGTGGTTACTGGTACGTTCCCTATCAATCAACGCTTTGCATCTGTACTGTTTGATACTGGTTCCAATTATAGTTTTGTATCGCTAGAGTTTAAGAATATACTTGGGTTGGTAGCCAGTAAGCTAGATATCCCATATTCGATAGAACTAGCAAATGGAAAGCTAGTTGAGGCAAATGAAGTCATCAGAGGATGCGTGATAGAACTGGGAGAACACGAGTTTACACTTGATCTACTGCCAGTCGAGTTGGGAAGCTTCGACGTGGTAGTATGGATGGATTGGTTGTCAAGCAACAGAGCCGAGATTGTAGGTCATGAGAAGATCATACGCATTCCAAAGGCAGATGAAGAAACGACTGTGGTACATGGAGAGAAGCGCGATACGCCTCTAAGGATCATTAGTTGCTTGAAGGCTAGAAAATGTTTGAAGAAGGGATGTGTTGCCTTCTTGGCACACATTGTGGATAAGGAAGTCGCTGAACCGAAACTAGAAGATATTCCAGTCGTAAAGGAGTATCCTGAAGTCTTCTAGAAGACTTGCCTGGATTGCCGCCGCAAAGGCAAGTCGAGTTTCACATTGACTTAGTTCCAGGCATCGCGCCTGTAGCTAAGGCACCTTATCGACGTGCGCATTCGGAAATGCAGGAGTTGTCGACGCAACTTCAGGAATTGTTAGACAAGGGATTTATCAGACCAAGCTTCTCGCCTTGGGGAGCTCCAGTCTTGTTCGTTAAAAAGAAGGATGGTAGTTTCCGCATGTGTATCGACTACCGCGAGCTGAATAAGTTGACTATTAAGAATCGGTATCCTTTGCCAAGGATAGATGACCTGTTCGATCAATTACAAGGTTCGAGTTTTTACTCCAAGATCGATCTTCAATGAGGCTATCACCAGTTGAGAATTCAAGAGGAAAGTGTTCCAAAGACGGCTTTAAGAACTCGATATGGACATTACGAGTTCCTGGTTATGCCATTTGGTTTGACAAACTCGCCAGCCGTGTTTATGGATTGATAAACAGAGTCTGCAAGCCCTATCTCGATAAGTTTGTGATTGTGGGAAGAACATGAGCAACACTTAAGAGCTATTTTAGAGCTGCTTAAGAAAGAGAAATTATACGCCAAGTTCTCGAAATGCAAGTTTTGGTTGCGAGAAATTCAGTTTCTTGGTCATGTGGTTAACGGAAATGGAATCCATGTGGATCCCACAAAGATCGAGGCGATCAAGAATTGGGAGACTCCGAAGACGCCAACCGAGATTCGACAGTTCCTAGGTTTGGCAGGATATTATCGCAGGTTCATTGAGGATTTTTCAAAAATCGCTCAACCGTTGACCTCCCTCACACAAAAAGACAAGAAGTATGAATGGGGAGACAAGTAAGAAGAAGCTTTTCAGTTGTTAAAGAACAAGCTTTGCGACGCACCGATTTTGTCCCTACCCAAAGGCACTGACGAATTCGTGGTATATTGTGACACTTCGCGTCAAGGTTTAGGCTGTGTGCTGATGCAGTGACAGAAGGTTATAGCATATGCTTCTCGCCAGTTGAAGGTCCACGAGAAAAATTACACCACGCATGATTTGGAATTAGGCGCGGTGGTGTTTGCATTAAAGATCTGGCGACATTACTTATATGGCACGCGATGCACAATCTTTACTGATCACAAGAGTCTGCAGCACATATTTGACCAGAAAGAGCTTAACATGAGACAGAGACGATGGGTCGAGCTGTTAAATGATTATGATTGTGAGATTAAGTATCACCCAGGGAAGGCGAATGTAGTCGCCGATGCCTTGAGTCGGAAGGAAAGAATTAAGCCCATAAGGGTTCGAGCTTTGGAGATGATCATTCAAACAGACCTCTCATTGCGCATTCGTGCCGCGTAGAGAGAAGCTCTCAAGGAAAGGAATCTTGAAAATGAATATCTCCGTGGGATGGAGAAGCAGTTGGTACCAAACGAGGAAGGAACGTTGTGCTTCATGAAACGAATTTGGGTTCCTCTCTTCGGTGGTCTGAAAGAAGTAATTTTTGATGAGGCTCATAAGTCACGGTACTCGATCCATCCAGGATCGGACAAAATGTACCAAGATTTAAAGTACTTTTATTGGTGGCCGAGAATGAAAGGCGATGTCGCGACATATGTTGGCAAATGTTTGACTTGCGCCAAAGTAAAGGCCGAATACCAGAAGCCTTCAGGTCTTCTGCAACAACTGGAAATACCCAAGTGGAAATGGGAACAGATTTCTATGGACTTTATAACGAAATTGCCAAAGACACCCAGAGGTCACGATACGATTTGGGTAATCGTAGACCGTCTGATGAAGTCTGCACACTTTTTGGCAATCAAAGAGAAGGATAAAACGAGCAAGCTTGCTGAGCTATACCCGAGAGAGATTGTTGCACGACATGGAGTGCCTCTCTCAATTATTTCTGATAGAGATGGAAGATTCGTGTCAAGGATTTGGCAATCCTTCCAAGAAGCATTCGGTTCTCAGTTGAATCTGAGTACTGCCTTCCATCTGCAGACAGACGGACAGAGTGAACGAACAGTTCAAACGTTGGAAGACATGTTGCGAGCTTGCGTAATGGATTTAGGTGGAAGTTGGGACACTCACCTACCATTGGTTGAATTTTCATACAACAACAGTTATCATGCAAGCATACAAGCCGCACCGTTCGAAGCTCTCTATGGACGCAAGTGTCGATCACCGCTATGCTAGGCTGACGCGGGTGATAGACAGCTTGTTGGCCCCGAATTGGTCCAAGAGACGACTGATATCCGAGAGCGCATCAAGGCGGCTCGTGATCGTCAAAAGAGTTATGCGGACCAAAGAAGGAAACCTCTGGAGTTTGAGGTGGGAGATATGGTTTTGTTAAAGGTTTCACCCTGGAAGGGTGTAGCACGCTTTGGGAAGCGTGGGAAGTTGAACCCCAGATACATTGGACCATTCCAAATCCTGGAGAGGATTGGTCTTGTAGCTTACAAGTTGGATCTACCCGCAGAGCTGAATGGCATTCATGATACATTCCATGTATCAAATTTGAAAAAGAGTCCAACTCAAGAAACAGTGGTCATTCCTGCCGACGAAGTTCATATTGACGACACACTCCACTTCACTGAAGAACCTGTTGAGGTTACTGATTGGAAGGTTAACAAGACACGCCGGAGTAGTGTCAAACTCGTCAAAGTTCGTTGGAACGCGCGACATGGCCCAGAATTTACTTGGGAGCGTGAACACAGTAGTCAATTTCGATAATATTATCATTCCATCTTTACCTTCTGTATATTTACATTCACGTGTTTAGAATTGGTAGTATGTTGACCGAGTAATTGGAGGTAAAATGGAAGTGGAGGAGCATGCGACTTTTACGTGGGTTGTTTTGGTTTATTTAACATGTGCTTATATTAGTCATGTTTATGTTTATTATAAATAGGTTAGAGTTACTTTGTTTTTGATGTACCCCATTAGTTAATATAGAAAGCTTTTCATCCTTTCTTTCTTTGCTGCACATTTACGTAATCATATATTTATTACTTGGAAGTGTGTAGTTAGTGATCTTGAGGGCCTGAATCAACACTGTGGTCTCGTATGAAACGGGTTGCTATAGGTGGGAAATCGAAAGCCCTACTCAACCACTTAACCATGAATCCACCAGAACCAACGAATGAGAAATATGAACAGTGGGAGCAAGACGATCTCATTGTATTCTCGTGGTTGATTCAGAACATTGAGCCTGCTATTTCTAGTAACCTTATTGAGTTTCACCATCAAATCCTGGCCATTGATTTACACTTGAGTACTGATAATCAAGGGCTAGGATTAGTTCACTAGTGTTCACAATCAAGGGGGTTGTTCACTTATGAACTTAACCCTATAAAATAGTTGCCTTCAAACATACTCAAAACAGTTATTTAACTTATTATAAGAACACTGAAGAAAAGTTTCACACTGGCACAACCAAACTTAAAAAGTTAAAATGCATTAATGTTCATGTTTATATATTCTTTTAAGGTTTACAACATAAATTTTAGGCTGTGATATATTCTCAGATTTCGTTAAGAATATCAATTGTACATCATCTACATTCAAATAAGATAAAACAGAAGCCGTAAAACATACCCAAAAAAGTTATTTATTCAATCTAGGCACCAAAATTACACAAGAACATACAAAGAGATCCACCAAACTTACCCAAACTCGACTTACACAAAGACCTGGAAACTTCTCCATTCATCCCACGTAACCGAAGATTCTCTTGATTGAGCTTTCACCCAAAGATACTTAACGATTTTACTTCTACCAAGACTTTTGATATCTCTGGCTGTGCATTCTCGAACAAAACCTCGTTGCCCATTCTCCATATACACCTAATCACAATCAAAACTAGAGCATGAATTGCCTTCTTCTTTTTTCTGGAACCTGGGCTGAAACCATGAAGGTCCAGCAGATCCTTGAAGCGAATAAATGGTCACTCGATTCCGCGTACTCGCCACAAAACAAGCACGAGAGGTCTGGAACATTAATATTCTAGGCTGTGATATTATTCTCAGAATTCGTTAAGTCCAAAATATGCAAAACAAGTACTGCTCATTATGATATATTACAGTTTATATATAAAAAGTACCATTTCTATCCCACATCAACTAAGGAACAATCTTTCCTCTTCTTTATAAAACACATTTGCAAACCTCTAGTCACCGGGCTTGGTAACGCTTGCCTATAACTCAAGTGAGGGTATTAAAGATTGTTGGACAGTGACTCAACCCAGTCAGATTGGTCCCACTGTTGCATAATCCGGCTTGCCCGTTCCAAGTTGTGAGTTGGACCATGTGGCTTGAGCGAAAGCTTGGGCCACATGGTTCCTAAAGCAGGGGGCACTGCGTAAGGCTGGTTTCACAGAGCTGCGAAAACCCCTCGCTCATGACAGTGGAAGGATAACAGGCCGGGGCTCCATGGGTCCATAATATCTACCGGGTTGTCTCAAATGAACAACCATCTTTTTTGGCTATTTAGTCATTGCATCTTCACGCTAGTTTTTAGATAATGAAAAGCTTTTGTGAGATATAACAATAATAGTAAATGTTTAATATAACAGTTGCTACTGAATAGCCCAAATTATATAAACATATCATTTATTTTATAAAGGAATAACACTTCTAGATTTACATTTTATAAATACATGTTTCTCTGAATAATCTAATTTGTTTCAAAAAAGACTAACTTAATAAACCAGGCTGCATTTAAAAACAAACTACTGCAAATATTAAGTACTTAACCAATTTAAAACAACATGAATAAATAAAAAAAATGGAACTAAAAATTGTAGGACTTTCCCCTCGAGAGGGAGTTCTTCTAGAAATTCTCGACGGCCAAGGGAGACCCAAAGCCGAGGAGGGGGTTTGGAAATAGTTTTCAACCAGCAATTGACGCGCCTCGGTTATTACCTCATTAGCTGCGTCATTGCCCCAAGCGCAAAGATAATTTTCCAAACACTCCAACCCCCCTTTTTATACACCTCAGATTTCACTTCTTTTCATACACTCAGCCGATGTGGGATTAGTAACAAACTCACACTTCTTTCAATCTTCTTTCACAACTAATCAGCCTGCTTTTGATTACTTGTCTGCAATGCAGCTTTAATCACCGCAATATATATGGCATTCCTACTTGTATAGTGTTTGTTGGAACTTATCAATGGTAAGCATTGGCAGCTAGGAAGAAGATAAGCAAGCAACAAACTCTTTATACTCGTGCCATGCTTTACCTCTAATGGGTCAAATTAGGTGCAAGTAGTTTTTTAAATGCAAAAAACCTCCTAAATCAACTAATTGATAAATATAAACATACACCATTTCAATTATATTTGGTCGGTGCATCTTTTATTTATAGAAAGTTTAAAGTTGTCAACTTTGCCCCCATTTTATAAAAAAATTATACAGTATCACTTTGAACCCCTTGACTTTCTAATACGTGTCAGTGTAAATTTGACTTCGTCTACTTCTTACGTCACGTAAATCACTTGGCGTTATTGGTCGTTGTTCGGATGCTAATTTGCATGGATTTACACCTGACCGAACCAAGTTTCTTTAAACTTTTAATATAGGGCGGTAATTACTACATGTGAATGGTAATAAGAAGCAATTAAATTTCAAATGTTATTCTAATTAAGAACATTTAAATAACAATAAATCAACAGTATATGTAATAATAATACATGTGTATTTATCAGCTGTTCAAAGTAATAATAATAAAAATACATGTCAATCGTCCCTCATCCGTATAGCATAGCACACATATACACATCTTATTTGGATGAATTATAGTGTACAATATATAAGCATATGTTGCAGATAAAATAAAAGTTGGGATTCGACGGCATAATAAGAGGAAACGTGTATTCAAAATAAAAACTTTAAGATCCCATTAATACTTGTCACGGAAAAGGACAGGGTCTCCAATATTATGCATGTATGAAGAATATGGAAACACAAGCACCAGTGGTCTAGTGGTAGAATAGTACCCTGCCACGGTACAGACCCGGGTTCGATTCCCGGCTGGTGCATCTAGGAGCTGTGACGTTCTGTGCCTTTACCGTTGGTTGGGTCCAACATACTGTCTGATTTCTATCCGATTACAAAATAGGCCTCTCTGAGCTCTTTTTTCCTTCACACATGATTTTTTTGTAGCAATCTTGAAGAGTCTTATTGTTTATATTGTTATCGGGTTTGTGGCCACTATACGCTGGCCTTATGGTGATTTATAGCACATATATGGTTTATACTTTCTACACACTACGTATTCACTAGTAACTCGCTAATTGTTTGCGTATATTTTCATGTAGACAAAAATGTGAATTCAAATTTCATGGATTAGAGAGTCGAAAGCCCAAGCTTGTTCAAGACATTGAGCTAAAATTTTATGCGTAGCATATATATGATTAAAGTATTGTAACGCAAAACATAACAGTTAGAAGTTATGCACAATATTTACAAGTAGGGTAAATTCCCTGTGTCTGTTATTCAATATCTCAATTATATTTATAGATTACAATGGGTTGACTATTCTATATTTGTTACAAATATTTACACTTAATAAAAACTATTGTGCATATCTTCTAATACTCCTCTGCAGTCGAAACGGGAGGATCACGAATGTTGAGACTGGAACGAAAATCATCGAAGAGAATCTTGGGTAACCCTTCGGTGAAGATGTTAGCTATGTAGTAGCGTGATGGGACATGAAGTACTCGAACCAAACCCATTGCCACTTTTTCACGGACAAAATGGATATCCATTTCGATATGTTTAGTACGTTGGTGTTGCACAGGATTGCCCGTCAGGTAAATCGTACTAACATTATCACAATAAACGAGAGTGGCATGAGTAGGCGGATGATGTAATTCAAGAAGCAAATTCCGTAGCCAACATACTTTTGAAACGACATTGGCGACACCACGATATTCTGCTTCAACACTAGAACGTGATAAGGTTGGTTGTCTCTTTGACGACCACGAGAGGAAGTTGTCGCCCATGTATACACAATATCCGGATGTCGAGCGACATGTATCGGGACAACCCCAAGTCCGCGTCCGTGTAGGAGATTAGCGAGCTAAGTGATGAAGCATGTAAATGAAGCCCAAATGATAAAGTGCCTTTCACATACCGAACTATACGTTTTAGAGCATGCATGTGTGTTGTGGTTGGGGCGTGCATATGCATACACACTTGCTGAACGGCGTAAGAAATGTCAGGTCGCGTGAAGGTGACGTATTGTAAGGCGCCCACCAGCCGGCGATGAGCAAATTGTCGTCAACATGAAGTAAGATGAAGGCCACGTGAGTTCCCTCTTTAAATATGAATAAAGAGTGATCGCATTGACTGTGACTAAAGCCGATAGTAGTGTGACAACCCTCATAATTACAGGTATCCGTACAAATAATTAATATTGAATTGTGCTTAATGACTATGCTTAATTACAACTGGTGACTTAAACTGGTTTCTGATTTCTTATCATACATACATGTGCATCACATTTCATATTGTCACATCACTTATTGCATACAAACTTTAGTGACATAGACGATGCACAAAGCATAGCTAGCACAGTTAGCGGATAACTCAGAAAAATGAAACATGCTGACAATGTCAGTACATAGACAGACAATGTTTTGAGACCCCGTAAGGGCCAGAGTCAAGGTACTACACTAGTATGTTGTGTAGGGAAGTAAGGACCATAAAACTGCGTCACTAGGTGATAGTTTAAGTGCCAGAAAGTGCCTAAAACCCACTCAAAGTGCAGAATTCTGCATTAATCAGCATTTTAACATGCTAGTAACATGCAAAAATATGGCAAAATAGTCCTGTATACTTTCCTAAGAGTTGGATTTAAAAGTGTCACAAAAGGGTACTTAAAAATCACTATACGGAATAACTTGACACTTTAACGAACCGGTATCTAACCGAACAACCGGACATTACCGGGAGCACCAAAATATTGCTAGAAGCATTGTTTTACTTTTTCTGAGCTAGTTATGGTTCCCGAACACCCTAACATACTACATAATGCAAGATACACATAAAACACTAGACTTTACACTTAACACCCTAGCTAATTACCCACTTATCTTTACAAGTTACAATTAACCCCCCCCCCCACCTTCCTTGTTTACGGCCCAAGGGATGGCCCCACCTCCCAAAATCCTACAAGATTACTTAAATCTTCAATGATTTCCTTTGGATTTGATTAAATTATGTAATGTACTATGGAGACATTAGAACCTTTGGATAAAACTCAAAATATGATTATAAGTAACCAACACCTTCATCTTCACTAATCACCAACTCTCTTCTCCTCTCTCCCTCCTATTCTCGGCCGACCCCATCCCCACACACCACCACCATTTTCATTTTTAGTTCACCCATTCCAAGCTCCTCACAAGGTGTAAGAAGCAAGGTTAGAAGGCTTGGAACTCTTGGAACTTGAAGGACCACTCACACAAGCTTTTATCCACTCCATTTTCATCATTGTTCTTCCCTAGCTTAAAGCTAATAGTAAGACTCTCTTGATCCTTGTTTTCTTCTATTTTGATTGGTTAAAAGATGTATTATGATGCAAATAACAAGATCACTAAAAGACATACACTTGAATCTTGAACATAAAGCTTACATATGATGATATATGGATGAAATGATGTTGTTTAGTGTATGAATGATGTTTGCTTGTTGATTTCTTGAGATGATGATGTTAATCATCACATAAAGCTTGCTAGACGGTGATTAAACACATAATCTAGCAAGTGGGAGGATGATTATGTAACAACATAGGATGATCATCTTCTTGCATGAACATGAACTTGATGAATAGAATGATTCTTGAAAAACAATAATCAAAGTAACCTAGTAATCTTATAAATCTAAGATGTATGAATGGTTTTTCTAAAAGAACCAAGCTTAAAATATGATTTTTGGAAGATCATAGTTTTTACTAAACTTGCACTATTTTTAGTGATAAAACAAGTGTACAAATGCTAGAGAAACAAGAAGAGGTTATAAATAAACATTTTTTGTAAAACATGTTTACAAGTTGTAAACATCTAAAACTTCCAAGAATGAGGTTTAACAAGGAGTAAATGTATTTTGGAGGATAACCAAACCCACTAAACACTTTACCATGTTACTACAAGTTTATAATAAAAGATCAAGTTCATGTTGTTGTGTTAAGTGTATAGTTTTTGCATTTGGTAAGTATAATATTGTTTAGAGTTGATTGTTGATTATTGTGTGTTGATTTTGAAAAGAAAATGATATGCTAAATAGCATGGACACCTCCATTTTCATGGCGAAATTTTCTAAAAATGCAAACACTTAGAAAATATTTTCTAGACAAGTATGTTTTAAACTATGTTTTTCAACATAAACTTGCCATAAATTTTGTTACAAAAATACAAGTATTGGAGGTTGGTTTTTGTAAATAAAAATGGATAAATATATATTTAGAATATATATTTTATATTAAGACACTTGTATGAATATTTGTACACTTTGTGGAGTAGTTATATTATCTTAAGGTAAAATAATATAACTTACAAATACAAAGAGTTTACAACTCCAAAATAATACCAAAAATCACAAGGAATGAAATATAAGTTACACACTTGATATTGTGAAAACGAACGCAAAAACGTAACTTATGAAATATTCTGGAAAATACCGTTACAAATATATTTTTGGTAAATATTATTTTGGATACAAGAAGTGAAAATATGATTTTTGTAAATATTACTAAGTTATATCATATTTTCGACAAAGAGAAAATATATTATTTTTTGGGAAGTTAAAATATATTTTCCTAGTATATTTAGAAGATATATGATTTTTGGGAAGAATATATATTTTCTTGGAATACAACACTTTTGACAAATAAGTTATATATATATTTTCTAAAGTGAGACTTAGAAATATATTATCTTGGAGAATACAAATGCAAGAATACAAAAGTACATGTATAAAATACCCCCATCCATGGGAAGGAAATACGGAATTAAATACTTGAGAAGTATTAATATAAAAATATTGATTAAACAATTATTCCAAAACTAAATATAATTTAAAGTTAAAAAAAGTATTATTTTAACAAGTGATTATGACTTGGAATAATATTGGGAACATTCGAAACGTAACTCAAAAACAAAAATACAAAAGCAAGGCACAGCCCGTTCGTCTAATAGAACCTAGCACGTTGTAGGTAGTCGGGTTTGCTGAAGAGAATTTGGGTTACGATCGAGAAGACGCAATACTGTGAGTTCATGCCCCCCTTTTCTTTTAACTGCTTTCAGTTTTATACTTCGGGGGTGAAATACATGTTACGATTATTACAAACATTTTATACATGGTATGATTAGCTTAAGGAGGGTTTACTACTAGATCATGTGAAGGGTGGGTACAACACTTAAGGCCATTAATCCTCGTTGTAGAACCGAGAGACATGAGTGATAGATCTATTTGGGTGTAGCGAGCCCACACCCATGGGGACCAGGGTGGCCCATAGTGGTGACTATGTCTTCTAGCCGGAGGCCCGGTACAAATTTGCTAGGTTTGAATCTTCCTGCACCATTTCACACATACCAATGGCCTTGCAAACCATTGGTGATCTCTTTTTCATTATTGCTACATACCAGGGACTTTCATACATACAGACATACTTTAAAGGTTTATTCATACACATACACATGAACTCGATCAACTTTTATTGATGTTTTTTAAACTACATGTATTTCAGGAAACTAGTGGATCTGGCAGGGGTATGTATGTGTCTTCAAGCTGCGTCGAGAATAAAAAGATGTTACCCATGGTTGTTGAGTTTAGGGGATGTATCCTATTCCTGGATGGGATACATATTTCTAAACTCAAGATTTATTTAAAGTCTTTTGTGAAGTCTTTATGAACTCAGTTGAACATGTCATGGTTTGTAACTTAAATTGGTGTCGATGTTTTCAAGACAAATATGTTGTGCTATTTTCTAAACTTAATTAATGGGTAAATATCTCATGTTTTTATCATATAGCGTTGTTATGATTGAATGCAATGGTATTAAGAAGTCACACCAAATAACCACGCTTCCGCAAAAGTCAGGGTGTGACAACTTGGTATCAGAGCTTCGATCGTAGCGAACTAGGATTCCATCTCGAGTGTAGAATACAATCATTAGGGCTCTCACGAAAACATTTTACATTGCATACACAAAATGTCCAGCTCTAGGGAACAAACATTTTTACAAACAAAAGGGTACAAAACACATTTCAAAGGCTATATATTTATAATTCAGGCTTAGAGACTGGGGAGGCTCAGTCTTAGAGACTGGGGAGGCTCAGTCTTAGAGACTGGGGAAATTTAGTCTTGAGATCGGGGAAATTTAGTCTTAGAGACTGGGGAAAATCGAGCCTTAGAGACTGGGTAGTCAGTTTGAGAAACTGGGAAGGTTTTAGTCTGAGAGACTAGGGAGTTCAGTCTGAGAGGCTGGGTGGGATAGTCTGGGGAAGACTAGGATGATTACATGTTTACATTGTTACTACTTACATGCTTACTTGATGATTGTTAATATATGTGCATATGTGTGATTGTTTTGTCACAGACATTATGTTATCTTCTTCTGAGAGTGGAGTAGCTGACACCATAGACCCTATGGCCATAGTCTCAGATTATGAGATAGCCACAGACACTGAGGTTTTCACTTCAGACACTACGAGCAGCGACGATGATGACTTTCAGCCCTTCGCTTTACCAGATTTTGGAGATGACATACCTATAGCTGATGGTTTTCATGACGGGGATCTACTTCTTGTCCCGATCCCTGCTCCTTTTCCTCTTGCTGCATTTCCTTTGGAGGATCTGCCTCTAGATGATATGTTTGATGACGACATCGATCTCTTTATCGAGGGTCCCCCTGAGGATGCCTAGGATGGCGGGGCTCCAGTCGATGATAACGTTGTTGTTCCGCTTGTCGAGATTCCAGTCGCTGATATCATTGATGTTCCGTTGGTCGAGATTCCTGCTGTTGAGATCTCATCTGACCATTCTGGTCCTGACTCATTCGAGTCCGTATCATCTGCTACTTTACACACACGGGGCGTGCATCATTATCCCACTAACACTGATTCCGACGCAGCGATGTCTGCCGCACCTATCTTTCCACACGACTTTGCCCCTGAGAGTGCAGCTATTGAGCCAGATTGCACAGCTTTTTGAAGACCACACTTTGACTCTTGACTTTTGATTGTTATAGTTGTTAGACGATTTGGATGGGGGTGATGTGACCCTACAGTCCCATTTTGATGTATGATACTATTGTGAAACTTGTAAAACTGTACTTGTGGTCTTGATATATGATAGCTCAATCGCAACATTCGCATTACGTACATTGTTGGATTACTTGTTTGTGTTATAACATGGGATGTTATGTGTATACTTGTGTTGATAAATGTTATTACATGCACGTATTACATACTTACTATACTTATTATGACCTGACCGACGCAACCTTCTTATAGAAGATGCCTCCACGAAGAGCAACTCGTTTGCCTACTACTGAGGCGGAGTTACAGGAACGGATTTCACAGGCTATTGCACAGCATGAGGCCCAGCGCTCAGAACATAGCGGGGGTACCTCTGGAAACAACCCACCCCATGGCTGTACCTATAAACAATTTCTAGACTGTAAGCCATTGAATTTTGACGGCACCGGGGGTGCTGTAGCCTTTGTCAGATGGACAAAAAAGACGGATTCTGTGATAAGGATGAGCAAGTGCGCTCCTGAACAACAAGTCACCTACATCTCAGGACTCTTTCTAGATGGTGCCTTATCCTGGTGGAATCTTTAAGTCCAAACCCTGGGGGAAGAATGTAACAATCCTCAAGAAAACCGACATCCTCGATTATTTTTTTTCGCCACCCTAAAAATATTTATATTGTCCTAATATGTCTTAAATATACCCCATATGTGAAAACCAAGCCCGAAATATAATATGACATTAAAAATAATTAAAAACAAGTCTATTTAAGTTGAGGCGGGCCGCGTAGGACCCCACCTCAACATTCACGCGGGCGGTATAGAGGTTTTAATCAGATTTCATTAAGCCATAAGTTGAGGCGGGCCGCGTGAACCCCACCTCAAGCTTACGCGGGCCACGTGAGATCAGAATTGTGGCGCAGCCCTGGGCCGCCACGTGGCCCAACACCCGACAGACCTATACATCGACTCAGCCCAGCTACATGTTTGACCAGGGTTGACGCGGGTCGCGTAACCCTTGTCTTTGCTTTACGCGGGCCGCGAGAAAGACAGATTACAACCCTATATAAGAGGGCAACGGGCCTTCAGTTCCGATCGTTCAAAATTTCTTTTCTTTCTCTCAAAATTAAATAGTGGGCATTATACTCGAGTCTAATACCCCCTAAATAGCGAGGTTCTGCTACGATGTAAGTATTATAACCCCTGGAGACGTATTAGATACTCTGCCCGATTGATCTAGGGTTCCGTAACGGCTGTCGTGGTTCTGCCCGACGTAGTCGTTGGAATACCGTCTCGGGGAGGGTATTACTAATGTTAAAATGGGTTATTATACTAACACACATGCATTTGTGTAATTTATAGATTATTCCAAGGAAATCCTTACTGAAAACCCTAAAACAGCAATGTGAGTTGATCCTCTTTTTGTAAACCTATTTTGTGAACTGTTTTTACAAAACCTTCAATACCTTTCCATGCGAATAACAGTTATTGAGTATTTGTAAGAATACAATTATCGTGGGTATGTTGGGGTTTTGTATACAAAATTTGTTACCACCTGGTCAAGGAGTAACATTTCCACAAGTCAGGTCTGACAGTACCGATGGGTGATAATTGGTATAACTTGGAAACAAATGTAATTGCGAGATCGCCCTCAATACTGTACACTGTGAAATGGTTTTACTTAAATTTGATTAAACTGGGATTCACTCACCAGTGTTTCCTACTGACAAAATGTTTTTAAAACGCGTTTCAGGTAACAAAATGTGAAAGCCAAATAGAAGCCAGCTGGACAGCACTGAAGGCTTGGAAAAGTGGCAATAAAGTTACCTAAGAATAAAATAGATGTTTTGTTAAATAAAATAGGATTTATTCCTATAAAAGTGTGTATACTGGAAACTTGGGTTTTACCCATGTGTTTAATGTTATAAAATGTGGTGGTGTACTATGATAAAATATTTCCTAACTACGGTCCTGATGAAAATTTCCGCTGCCAAATTAGACAATAACGTGATACCACCGAAACTGGCTCGCGGCCGCCCGTTCCCGGGGACTAGGGATGGGGGGTTGCGACAGAAGGTGGTATCAGAGCCATGCCACTGATTCAGCCACAAAAGTGTTCCGCTGACTCCAAAATTCAAAGTGTTTGGAAATAAATTCCGGAAATACATGCATAATTGTATTTTCTTGTTATGTGTTATCTGACTATCTGTTAGTTTACAGTATGAGCGACCAAGGACCATCTGACGCGTATCGTCAATTGTCTTAGTTCGCCTAGAAGCGAAGGCACCTCCTCTTCTCAGCCTGCCCTCTCGGGGTACTCTGCTGATACGGAAGAAGGAATCTTTGTGTTTAAGGCTCAATCTGAAGAGCCATTTCCTCAGAAAAAGAGGGGATGGTTCAGTAGGGGTGCACACGAGCATAGGAAACGTATGAAAAAGTTACAGGAACAGCAAGTGTTAGCCGCAACCAAAAGAGAAACCGATGCCTATGCCCAGGATATGCTCAATAGGGGTATAGCTAATATCCATATCTTAGCAACCACTGCAACTGACCCAAACCTGGAGCAAATGCTAGCACCGAAAGTCCTAAGTTCTTGTACGTTTGGAATCTGAGGTGCGGGTTCCTGGTATGGGGCCTGGTATGGATAAGGATTTATAGATGCAAGGAATTATAGATGCAATGCCATTTATTATTCAAACAGTTCAAGAAGCGAATAATAAAAGTAAGCATAGCAGTAAGTGACCAATTGAACCAGAACACAGCGTGAACAATGGACCCGTACTTCAAGTGCCCATTCCCAAAAGAAGAAGAACCATGTCGTATGGTTGTTCTTACAAAGAATTCTGGTCCTGCAAACCAATAGAATTCCATGGCAATGAAGGACCTATTACAGCTTTACACTGGATAGAGAAAACTGAGGCTGTTCTGAAAATAAGCAAGTGTGCTGAAGAAGACAAGATAATGTTTGCTTCTAATCTATTTAAGAATTCAGCCCTAGAATGGTGGAACACTATCCTCCAGTCAAGGGGAAGCGACAGGGTTTATAACATGGAATGGGAGGAGTTTCAAAATATGATAGAAAGGAAATTCTGCCCTCCCAATGAAAAAGAGCAGATAGCAAATAAGTTTTTGAACCTTAGAATGACCGGGGTAGATAGTAAGGGTTATACTACCACATTCTTTGAATATGCTAGAATAGTACTAACTCTTGCATCACCTGAACCGGTATTAATCTCCCGTTACATTTGGGGATTAATTAGAGAAATTAGGCATGTAGTCAAGGCAGCTAGACCCCAAACCATAGAAGAAGCTGTAGAACTAGCCAACACCTTGACTGATGAACTGGTGCGTACTAGAGAAGAAGATCAGAGGAGAAACCTAACCCAAAGGCTTACTCAAGAATTCCGTTCTGGGAATTCCAACCGTAGGAATGTAGCTTCTACCTCTGCACCATATTGCAGGAACTGCAAGAAGAAGCAATCTGGGAAATGCTCTACTCACTGCAATTACTGTAAGGCACCAGGACACAAGGAAGAAGATTGCAGGAGGAAAACCAGTAATGGATTATGCTTCAACTGTGGAGAAAAAGGTCATAGCAAGCCAAACTGTCCGAACTTAGCTCCAACTGCAAACAACAAGAACACTAAAAATGCTAGAGCATTTGTTCTAACTGCAGATGAAGCCAAGATGATTCCGGACGTCATAGCTGGTACGTTCTTAGTTAATGATATTTTTGCTAAAGTATCATTTGACTCTGGTGCGAACCAAAGTTTTATTAATACTCCGTTTTGCAAACTTCTAAATCAATCATTAACTAAACTACCACAAGAATGTCTAGTAGAGACAGCCAATGGAGAAACCGTCAGGATTTCTGAAATCTTGCAGGGAGCAAGAATAGAAATTTTTAATCAAAAATTTATTGCAAACCTCTACCCAATGAATCTGGCAGGATTTGATATTGTGTTTGGAATGGATTGGTTAATAGCCAATAAAGTTAATATTTTATGTGATCAAAAGTCAATTCAAGTAAATTCACCAAGGGGTGAAAAGATCACAATTAAAGGAGATAAACCATCTAGATCCACTAAATTCATCTCTGTGATGAAAACTGTAAGTTATATAAGAAAAGGGTCTATAGTGTATTTGATTTCTATAATCACTAACACTAAAGGGAAAGAACTAAAAGACATTCCAGTAGTGTCCCAGTTTCCAGATGTCTTTCCAGAGGAATTGCCAGGACTGCCGCCAGACAGAGAAGTTGAATTCAGAATCCAGCTGCTACCAGGGACAACACCGATTGCCAAAACACCTTACCGTTTGGCACCAGTCGAAATGCAAGGACTGAAGAAACAATTAGACGAATTGTTAGATAAAGGATTCATACAACCAAGCTTAACACCATGGGGAGCACCGATTTTGTTTGTTAAAAAGAAGGACGGATCAATGCGTATGTGCATTGACTACCGTGAATTAAACAAGGTCACGATTAAGAATCGGTATCCATTACCAACAATCGATGATCTGTTCGATCAACTGCAAGGAGCTCGATTTTTCTCTAAAATCGATTTAAGATCAGGATATCATCAATTAAAGGTACAGGAAGAGGACATTCCTAAAACCGCATTCAGAACAAGGTATGGTCATTATGAATTTACTGTCATGCCATTTGGTTTAACCAATGCCCCAGCTGCATTTATGGACTTGATGAACCGAATATATAAGCCATATTTGGATAAATTCATAATTGTCTTCATCGATGATATTCTAATTTACTCTAAGAATAAAGAAGAACATGCAAAGCATTTGCATTTACTTTTAAGTCTATTAAGAAAGGAAAAGCTTTACGTAAAATTTTCAAAGTGCGAGTTTTGGTTAGAGCAGGTACAATTTCTTGGACATTTAGTTAACCATGAAGGAATCCATGTGGATCCAACCAAGATCGAGGCGATTACCAAATGGAAAACCCCTGAGTCACCAACCGAGGTTAGAAGTTTCCTAGGATTGGCCGGTTATTATAGAAGATTTATCCGAGATTTTTCTAGAATAGCCATTCCTTTAATCAAGTTAACCTGTAAATCCATTAAGTTTGAATGGGGACCAAAACAAGAAGAAGCCTTTAGAATCCTTAAGCAAAGATTGACCCATGCACCTATACTAGCGTTACCAGAAGGAACTGAAGACTTTGTAGTCTTTTGTGATGCTTCTAAATTAGGTTACGGATGCGTGTTGATGCAATGTTAAAAAGTTATAGCTTACGCCTCTAGACAGCTTAAGAATCATGAAGAGAATTATTCAACCCATGATTTGGAATTAGGAGCCATAATTTTTTCCCTTAAGATTTGGAGACATTATCTCTATGGTAGTAAGTTTACCGTATTTATAAATCATAAGAGCTTAAGATATGTTTTCCGGCAAAAAGAGCTGAATATGAGACAAAGACGCTGGATGGAATTGCTTAGTGATTATGATTGTGATATCCAGTATCATGCAGGAAAAGCCAACATAGTGGCTGATGCTTTAAGTCGAAAGTGTCACGAAAAGCCAAAAAATGGTACCTTCTCTTAAATTAAATCTACAAGTAGATTTAAACGATCAAATTAAAAGAGCACAAGAATCAGTAATCAAGGATGATACTGAAAAATTAAAAGGGATGATTAAGGAATTAGAACAAGGAACAGATGGAATTTGGAGATTCCATAAAAAGAGAATTTGGATACCTAAATTAGGAAATTTACATCACCGTATATTAGAAGAAGCCCATAAGTCTAAATATATGATGCATCCAGGAGGTGATAAGATGTACCAGGATTTAAGGAAAAATTTCTGGTGGATAGGAATGAAAAAGGATATAGCAGCTTCTGTTTCTAGATGTTTAACTTGTTCACAAGTCAAAGCTGAACACCAGAAACCCTCAGGATTGTTGCAACAATTGGAGATGCCAGTTTAGAAATGGGAATTGATAACAATGGATTTTGTTACCAAGTTACCCAAAACAAGAAAGGGTAATGATACAATCTGGGTGATTGTAGATAGGCTAACCAAGTCAGCTCATTTCTTACCAATGAAGGAAACTTTTAGTATGGAACAATTAGCCAAATTGTATGTAAATGAAATTGTTTCATTACATGGAATACCTTTATCAATTGTTTCTGACAGGGATAGCCGTTTTACCTCTCATTTTTGGTCAAGTTTCCAAAAAGCAATGGGAACCAAGTTGAATCTAAGCACAGCTTATCATCCTCAAACGGACGGACAAAACGAAAGGACAATTCAGACAATGGAGGACATGCTTAGAGCTTGTGTAATTGATTTCGGAGGTAATTGGGACGATCACTTACCTTTAAGAGAATTTTTTTACAATAATAGTTATCACACAAGTATCAATGCTGCACCATTCGAAGCACTCTACGGACGAAAGTGCAAGACCCTAGTCTGTTGGACAGAAAATGGGGAAAAACAACTATCTGGACCTGAGATAGTATAGGAAACAACCGATAAGATCATTCAAGTCAAGGAATGACTGAAAGCAGCATAGGATCGACAAAAGAGCTATGCTGATAACAGACGTAAGCCGTTAGAATTCCAAGTAGGTGATAAGGTATTGTTAAAAGTCTCTCCTTGGAAAGGAGTGGTAAGATTCATCAAAAGTGGAAAGTTAAGTCCCAGGTATATTGGACCTTTTGAGATTATTAGAAGAATAGGATCTGTAGCCTATCAGCTACAACTGCTAGATGAAATGGCAGGAATACATGATGTATTTCATGTATCTAATCTCAATAAGTGCCTAGCTGATGAATCACTTGTAGTACCTCTTAAGGATATAGAGGTAAATGAACAACTCAAGTTTGTAGAGAGGCCTCTACAAATTGAAGATAGGAAAATTAAGAATCTCAAGCATAAGAGATTAGTTCTGGTTAAAGTGAAGTGGGACTCCAAAAGAGGACCTAAATACACATGGGAGCTTGAATCAGAAATGCAAAAGAAATATCCGCACTTGTTCCAGTAGATCTCGAGGACGAGCTCTAAAACAAGGTGGGGAGGATGTAACAATCCTCAAGAAAACCGACACCCTCGATTATTTTTTTTTCGCCACCCTAAAAATATTTAAATTGTCCTAATATGTCTTAAATATACCCCATATGTGAAAACCAAGCCCGAAATATAATATGACATTAAAAATAATTAAAAACAAGTTTCTTTAAGTTGAGGCGGGCAGCGTAGGACCCCACCTCAACATTCACGCGGGCGGTATAGAGGTTTTAATCAGATTTCGTTAAGCCATAAGTTGAGGCGGGCCGCGTGAACCCCACCTCAACCTTACGCGGGCCGCGTGAGATCAGAATTGCGACGCAGCCCTGGGCCGCCACGTGGCCCAACATGTGACAGCCCTCACTAAACTAGGTATCCGTACGACTTAATTAATAATTAATTACTGCTTAATTACTGTGCTTACTTGAACTTATGGATAAACTGCTACTTGAATGTTGATACATGAACATACTTGCATCATACTCTATTTACTGTCACTACATTATTTATATGCTGAACCTTAGTGACAAACATGATGCACAAAAGCACAGTAGCACTATGAACGGATAACCTATTGAACATGCTGATAAAGCCAGCATCAGGCAGATACTGCCTCTAAGGCCTGTATGAGCCAGAAATATTTTACTACACTAGTGGTGAGTGTAGGGATACAAGGGTTGTAGAACTGCGTCTCTAGGAATAAGTTACAATGACTGGATGTGCCTAAAACGTACTCTAAGCACAAAACTCAGCACTTTAATTAACAAATCAGCTTTTAGCTAACTAATAAAGTGCCAAAACATGAGAAAAATATTACTAGACACTTTCCAAAGTGTCGGGAATGAGTAGTGTCACTAAAATTTATATTAACGACACTTTAAAGCTTTGTTAAACGCTTTAACGGATTACTATCCAACCGAACAACCGGACTATACCCGGAACATGAAAATATTGCCATTAACACTATTTGTCTTTTTCTGAGCCAGTTAGGGTTCCTGAATACCCTAACACCCGCCATAAAGCACAACGCACCACTAACCGGGTTAATACCTAACTTAACTAAACTAACCTAACTATTATCTAACTAATAGTTGAAAATTAACCAAACTACCCCCCCTTTTTACGAATTCGGTCCCCTTGGGGACCTACCATGTACCATTTTGATTAAACAATTCTCATGTGTCCCATATCTAATGAACATATAAACCATTGGATTATAGCCTTAAGCTTTGTCTATAAGAACTAGTGTTTGCACATATGAACATTCATTACTTAACACCACAAAAACACTTCCTCTCTCTCTCTAGAAAGCTCACAGCCAAGCACCCCTCCATTTTTCGGTTTTGATCTTCTCATTCCAAGTGAATACAAGTGTCAAGGATCACATACGAGGAAGCTTGGTGCATTCGGAAGGCGAAGGACCTCACCCTATTGCTTTTATCCTCTCATTTTGCGTCTAGATTCTTCCCTAGCCTCGAGCTAGTAGTAAGTTACTTGAATCACCTTCTCGAACTATTTTGAAGCGGTTAAAATGATATGTAATGATTAAAACTCGTAATCTTACAAGTTGGTGCATAAAAGTCTACTAAAAACACTAAAAGTGATGGTGAAAAGCTTGTTTGTTGTGTAAATCATGTAGTATTTGATTTGTGTAGTTATTCAGGCCCGATCTATGTTGTGGTAGCTCAGATCATCGTTTAACCCGGATTGGTCATGATCATGGATCATGACATAAGGTTGTTTTGGATGTAACAAGGGTAAATGATGAAACTCTACCACACACGAATCATGAACTTGTGTAAAAGCAAATTTTGCTTGTGAAATAGTGTTTAAAACTAGTAGATCTACGGATCTACAAGCGGTATTTTCAAAGAACCAAGTATCAAAGAAATCATGTTTTCTAAAGACGGATCTTACATTAACAAGAATGATTTTTAGAACACACAAGTGTGTAAACCCTTGTGTAGCACAAAGTTTCGACAAAATAACTATTTTTGTAAAAGATGACGAGAAGTTGTAAAGACGGAATTTCTCTAAAAACGAGGTTTTTACGAAATCGGATTGCTTTATATAAAGATCCGCTAAAAGTAATGGGATTTACTTCATAATTTTAGAAAACTACAAGTTCATGTGATTTTTGCGATTTACATGTTTATGGACTAGTTGATGCGTTGAATATTGTTTTGATTGAGTAAGAAAATGGTTGATTTGATTCATAAAAGAAAATGATACGCTTGAAAGCGTGGCCACCTCCAGTTACAGAGGAAACTCTGGCGAAATTTTTTCCAAAAACCTAACACTTAGAATTATTTTCACTATAAGTGCTAGAAATACTTTTCGACATGTTTTCAAAATATAAGTTTCGCCACGACTTTATTTACAAAATATTGGAGGTGGGATTTTCACAAAATTAAACGTGATAAATATAAATTTTGTAAATATATTTTTCACAACGTCACTTGTCAATTATTTCGTGAAGTGTATAAATATTATTTTTAGGGTAAGAATAATATTATCAAATGTTAACGAAACCAAAATAATACAAACGCTTTCACGATAAACATATAAGTTACACCGGTAATTATTATTACCACTTGATCGTTAAAACGTAACTTACGCATTTTACGGAAATAATTATGAACGCGTATTTTTGTTAAAGTATTATTTTGGGAAAATTATGTGAAATAAAAATATAATATTTTTGAAAAAAAATATTTATATTTTGAAGTTAGAAATAAGATATATTTTAAGTGAGACTTAATAATATATTTCGAACACACATGTATTAAATCCCCCATCCTTGGGAAGGAAAATAATTACCAAGTATGCACTGAATGTAAACACGAAATAGTTGTCTAACTATTTCCCAAAACTTAAACCATAAAGCTAAGGCACGGTCGTCCGTCTAATAGAGTAGTACATGTAGGTCGTTGCACAGCTGCTTGACTTGGAGACATACTTGGTAGAGACGCACCGCTGTGAGTTCATGTCCCCCTTTTCTCTTAACTGTTTTCAGTTTTCTAAGCTGCGGGGGTGAAATACATGTTACTATGATTACGAATATTTCTTACATGGTATGGTTAGCGTAAGGAGGGTTATTACTTAGATCATGTGAATGGGTAGGCGGAAACTTGAGGTCATTAATCCTCAGGATAGGACCGAGGGGCAGGAGCGGTAGATCTATCTGGGTGTAGCGAGCCCAGCCCCAGGCCCAGCATAACGGACCTCGGGGTGACTTTGTTCCCAACGCATAAATCTGCTAGGTTTGAGCCTTCCTACTTGCATTTCACACATATCAATGGCCTTGCAAACCATTGGTGATCTCTTTTTCCTTATTTGCTACATACCAGGGTTTTATACAAACAAAGGTTTATTTGCTCACTTACACATGAACTCGCTCAACATTATTGTTGATTTTTCAACTTACATGTATTTCAGGGAATTAAAGGATCTGGCACGGTATAGCATGTTTTCCCGCTGCACTAGTTACGAGGTCATCCAAGTTTAAGGGATGTGACTTTTTCCTGGACGAGTCACAGTTCTTAAACTGTGTTTATGTCATGATGATGTTTGTGTCTGTTGAACACTGTTTATGTTGTTAGGATGTGTTTCCGCTGAGAAAATGTTATGGTATTTTACTTTTCGAACCTAAATTAATGGATGATCTTGCATGGTTTTTAAATTCATATAGCTTGTTATGGTTAAGCTATGGTATTAAGAAGTCACACCAAATTAACCACGCTTCCGCAAAGCCAGGGTGTGACAGCTTGGTATCAGAGCTCTGATCATAGCGAACTAGGATTCCTTCTCGAGTCTAGACTATGATCACTAGGGCTCTCACGAAAACATTTTTACTGCATACCACTTAAGTCCAGATCCAAAACGTTTTTACAAACAAATGTTGAGCACATTTTATTTATTTTTTTAGGCTCAGTCTTGGAGGCTGAGGCTCGGTCTTGGAGACCGAGGCTCGATCTAAGAGATCGAGGTAGATGGCTAGTGAGACTAGGAAGAGTAGGCTCAGTCTTGGAGGCTGAGGCTCGGTCTTGGAGATCGAGGCTCGATCTAAGAGATCGAGGTAGATGGCTAGTGAGACTAGGAAGAGTAGGCTCAGTCTTGGAGGCTGAGGCTCGGTCTTGGAGACCGAGGCTCGATCTAAGAGATCGAGGTAGATGGCTAGTATGACTAGGAAGAGCAGGCTCAGTCTTGGAGGCTGCGGCTCGGTCTTGGAGGCCGAGGCTCGATCTAGGAGATCGAGGTAGATGATAGAGCAGTCTTAGAGGCTGGGAGAATTTGGCTAGTGGGACTAGGAATGTCAGTCTAGGAGACTGGGAGGCTAGTGGAACTAGGAGAATCATTTGATTGTTTATTGTTGACTAACATGTTTATATGATTGATTGTTATACGTATATGTGTTTGTGTTACAAACGTCATGCCTTCATCGTGTACTAGAAAGATGGACACTACGAATCACATGGCCATAAGTATCAGACGACATAGTTTCATCGGAGCACTAGGTGTACATTTCCGATACTACCGGCACAGACAATGACGACTATCAGCCCTTTTGCGCTGCCTGAAGTCGTAGCAGAGCCTACTGATGGCCATCTTGTTGGGAAGTTGCCACTCGCGGTGATCCCTGCTCATGTGCCCCTTGCCGCTTATCCTGTTGTTGATATGCCCCCCCCCCCCCCCCCGACGTGGCCTCTGACGACGGTAACGATTGACCCTGCTCATGCCGATGCACCTGCTGTTGCTCCTTGATTGATCATCTGCTTGGACGAGAGAAAATTTGGGGTGACTGTGCAAGACAATTTATTATTACGGGGGCCCACGTAATAACGACTTGTAGTGCACAGAAATCCTGGTGGACTCTGCGGGTCAAGCTAATGAAAACCAATGTAGCAGGAAATAACTAAAACACGAATGACCAAGGCGATGTAGCCTCGAGTTCATTCTATTTCAAGCAACAAGCCAAATTGGCAAGCCTATGTGAAGGCTTAGAATTTATTTCCCCACCCATACATTGAGTATATTTACGTGTAAAATTGGGTGATTACATGATGGCTTATGGTGCTATATATCTCATAGACAATTGGAATGTTGTCTAACCCGCTTCATGCCATTTCGGCAGAAGAGAATGCCACCCAGGCTTGACACCAACACCAGTACGTTGCCAAGGATAGAAGCCGAGCTGCGAAAACGCAACTCACATGCAATTACACGACATGAAGCTCTCCGCTTTAAGCACAGCGATGGCACTACTGGAAATAACCCCCCCCCCCAACTGACTGCACCTATAAGCAGTTCCTGAACTGCAAGCCTTTGAACTTCGACGAAACAGGAAGCGCCATTGCATTTGTTCGTTGGTCCGAAAAGATCGACTCCATTCTAAGAATGACTAACTGTTCGCCCCAACAGAGTGTTACCTTTACCCCGGGGTCATTTCTAGATGGCACACTCTCATGATAGGATCTTCAGATTCAGACCCTTGGTACAGATGCAGCTTATGCACTGAGCTAGGACGAGCTCAAGGAAATGATTGAGGAGAAATGTGGTTCTAAGACTGGAATAACAGAAGCTTGAGATGGAGTCCTGGAATTTGAAAATGGACGAACCAGAGATTCCTGAACATGTCCAGCGATCGCATGACTTGCCTAGGGTCGTCCCCTACTAAGTCATTGATGTTGTATGATACAGTTGTGTACCTGTAAGCCTTACATTCTGGTCTCGGTTTGTGGTCATATAATCACAGTGATCTATTGTTTATGTTCTATGACATGGGATACTAGGTGGCTGATTTATTTATAGCATGAGATGTTATGTACTGATATTGTTGAATACATACGTAGGTTTTACCTGCTATGACCTAACCTACGTGAAACATCTTTTAGAAGATGCCACCAAAACGCGAAATGCGCATGCCCACCTCAGGGGCGGATCTTCAAAAGATAATTGCTGCAGCTATAGCACAGCACGAGGCCCTACGCTCCGGACCTAGCAGAGGCACCTCAGAAAATAATGGTTGTTCCTACTGGTACTTCCTCAATTACAAGCCTCCGAAGTTCGACGGCACTGGGGGTGCCATAGCTTTCGTGAAATGGATTGAAAATATGGAATCCATCTTTCGAATAAGTGGTTGTTCGCCAGAACAACAAGTCCCGTACGTTTCTAAGTTATTTCAAGATGGAGCTCGATTATGGTGGAATCTTCAGGTTCGAATAATGGGCCTAACTACAGCATACGCGTTGACTTGGGATGAGTTGAAAGGAATAATGCGTAAGAAGTATTACGCCCAAACAGAATCCCAGAGGTTAGGAGGCGAATTCCAGAGCCTAATAATGGAAGGTCTGAAAATGTTGGAATTCATGCAAAGACTTCATGATTTGGCACGAGTCTTTCCGTACTTAGTGGAACCAGAATTGAGGAAATTAGGACATTTCATTTGGGAACTGGCACCTCAAGCCCTGAGCATAATGACAGCATCTACGCCACCAACATCTATGACTGCAAGTAAGATGGGCTTGGCACTCGTTACGGAAGTCATTAGACTAGAAAAACTTGCAAACCCTGGCAAGGAGACACATATCGAGTCATCCGGAGGTAACAAACGGAAGTTCTCGAACTTCAAGCAAGGCACTAGTGGGGTTGTTAAGAAAGGAGAGTCAAGCGCGCCAGCTCAGGTTACAGCTGGTAGTAGAAAGAAAGGAAAGGGATATATGGGCACTCAGCCCAAGTGCAACACCTGCCAGCATCACCATTCTGGCCGGTGTAGTTTGAAAGTGTGTGAAGCGTGTGGAAAACCTGGCCACTTGAAGGATTCTTGTTGGGCCACTGTTGGCCAGGGAGGCCAAGGAGGATTTGGAAACAGAAACAATAACCGGGGTGGTAATGGAAATCGCCCACAAGGAAACAATGGAGGTAATGGAAACCGATGCAACAATGCTAATCAAGCGGGCGCTATGAATCGTAATCAGAGGAATAATCAAGCTGGTGGAAACAGGCAGAGATCCGGATGCTTCAACTGTGGTGATCTTGGGCACTACAAGAGGAACTGCCCCGAGTTGAACCGAGCCCGTGGAAGAGTGTTTAATATTGAAGCAAGGGAAGTGCGCCAGGATCCCAATGTTGTTACTGGTACGTTCCCTGTAAACCAACGCTATGCATCCGTTTTATTTGATACTGGCGCCGATTATAGCTTCGTGTCGTTAGAATTTAAGAATATGCTTGGGTTAGCCGCTAGTAAGTTAGATATTCCGTACTCAATCGAATTGGCTAATGGAAAGTTGGTAGAAGCCAATGAAGTTGTCAGAGGCTGTGTGATCGAATTGGGAGAGCGTGAGTTTGCTCTGGATCTACTACCAGTCCAGTTGGGGAGCTTCGACGTGGTGGTAGAAATGGATTGGTTATCAGGCAGCAAGGCTGAAATAGTTTGTCATGAAAAGGTAGTTCGTATCCCAACCGAAGATGGTGATACAATTGTGGTTCACGAAGAGAAGCGTGATACGCCGTTAAGAACTATCAGCTGCCTCAAAGCGCGAAAGTGCTTACAGAAGGGATGTGCTGCCTTCCTGGCACACATTGTAGACAAGAAAGCTGCTGAGCCGAAAATCGAAGACATCCCTGTCGTGGGGGAATATCCAGAAATCTTCCCAGAGGACTTGCCTGGATTGCCACCCCAGAGGCAAGTGGAGTTTCGCATCGATTTAGTTCCAGGCGCTGCGCCTGTGGCTAAGGCACCTTATAGACTTGCCCCGTCTGAGATGCAAGAACTGTCGACACAACTTCAAGAGTTGTTAGACAAGGGATTTATCCGACCAAGCTTCTCGCCTTGGGGAGCTCCAGTTTTGTTTGTCAAGAAGAAGGACGGTAGTCTTTGAATGTGCATTGACTACCGGGAGTTGAACAAGCTGACGATCAGGAATAGATACCCTCTGCCAAGGATCGGTGATCTATTCGACCAACTGCAAGGTTCAAGCTTTTATTCAAAGATCGATCTTCGATCTGGATACCATCAGTTAAGAATACAAGAGGAGAGTATCCCGAAGACAGCCTTCAAAACTCGTTATGGACACTACGAGTTCCTAGTTATGCCGTTTGGGTTAACAAACGCACCTGCAGTCTTTATGGATTTGATGAATAGAGTTTGCAAGCCGTACTTGGATAAGTTCGTGATTGTGTTCATCGACGACATTTGATTTATTCAAAGACGAAAGCTGAGCACGAACAGCACCTAAGAGCTATTTTGGAGCTGCTGAAGAAAGAACAGTTGTACGCCAAGTTCTCTAAGTGCGAGTTTTGGCTACGAGAAGTACAATTCCTTGGGCACGTGGTGAATAGAGATGGAATCCACGTGGATCCCACCAAGATCGAAGTGATTAAGAATTGAGAAACGCCAAACACGCCAACCAAGATTCGACAATTCTTGGGTTTGGCTGGCTATTACCGGAGGTTCATTGAGGATTTTTCAAAAATCGCTCAACCATTGACGCTCCTCACGCAGAAAGGTAAGAAGTTTGATTGGGGAATCAAACATGATGAAGCGTTCCAGATATTGAAGGATAATCTCTGCAATGCGCCAATCTTAGCACTACCAGAAGGTACAGATGATTTCGTGGTATACTGTGACGCCTCACGTCAAGGATTGGGTTGCGTGTTGATGCAACGCCAGAAGGTTATTGCTTATGCGTCACGACAGCTGAAAGTGCATGAAAAGAACTATACCACACATGATTTGGAACTAGGCGCAGTGGTTTTTGCTTTAAAGATCTGGAGGCACTACCTTTATGGTACGAAGTGTACATTTTTTTACAGATCATAAGAGCCTGCAACACATATTCAACCAGAAGGAGCTGAATATGAGACAAAGACAATGGGTTGAATTGTTGAATGATTACGACTGCAAGATAAAGTATCATCCAGGGAAGGCGAATGTGGTCGCCGATGCCCTAAGTCGAAAGGAGAGGATCAAGCCCATAAGGGTTAGGGCTTTGGAAATGATTATCCAAACCGATCTTTCCTTGCGCATTCGTGTCGCGCAAAAAGAAGCTCTTAAGGAAAGAAACCTTGAAGAAGAATATCTCCGTGGGATGGAGAAGCAATAGGTGCCAAACGAGGAAGGAACGTTATGTTTTGAGAAAAGAATTTGGGTTCCTTTGTTTGGAGGTTTAAGGAAGGTTATTTTCGATGAAGCTCACAAATTGCGGTACTCTATCCACCCTGGAGCGGATAAGATGTACCAAGATCTTAAGGATTATTATTGGTGGCCTAGGATGAAAGGCGATGTTGCTGTTTATGTGAGCAAGTGTCTAACATGCGCTAAGGTTAAAGCGGAATACCAGAAGCCTTCGGGACATCTGCAACAACCGGAAATTCCCAAGTGGAAGTGGGAACAAATCTCCATGGATTTTGTTACAAAGCTGCCAAGGACGCCAAAAGGCCATGGCACTATTTGGGTAATAGTGGATCGATTAACAAAGTCAGCGCACTTCTTACCTATCAGAGAGAAGGATAATACGAGCAAGTTGGCCGAAATTTACATGAGAGAGATTGTTGCACGCCATGGAGTACCTCTCTCAATCATCTCTGATAGAGACGGAAGGTTCGTATCAAGGATTTGGCAATCCTTCCATGAAGCTTTTGGCTCGCAACTGAATATGAGCACCGCGTTTCACCCGCAGACCGACGGTCAAAGCGAACGGACGATACAGACTTTGGAAGACATGCTGAGAGCGTGTGTTATGGATTTGGGCGGTAGCTGGGTTAAGCATTTGCCTTTGGTCGAATTTTCATACAACAACAGCTACCACACCAGTATTGGTGTCGCGCCATTCGAAGCTCTATATGGGCGCAAGTGCAGGTCACCACTTTGTTGGTCTGGCACAAGTGACAGACAGTTGGTTGGTCCTGATGTGGTCCAGGAAACCACAGATAAGATTGCACAGATCCGAGATCGCATCAGTGCGGCTCGTGACCGTCAGAAAACCTACGCGGATCGAAAAAAGAAACCTCTAGAGTTTGAGGTAGGTGATATGGTTTTGTTGAAAGTATCACCCTGGAAGGGTGTGGCACGCTTCGGGAAGCGTGGGAAGTTGAATCCGCGGTATATTGGTCCGTTCAGGATTTTGGAAAGAATTGGGCTCGTAACATACAAGCTGGACTTACCTGCTGAACTAAATGGTGTTCACGATACATTTCATGTATCCAATTTGAGGAAGAGTCCAACGATACCGTTGTCATTCCTACCGATGAAATTCATGTTGACGACACGCTCCACTTCGTTGAAGAAACCGTTGAGGTTACGGATTGGAAAGTGAACAAGACCCGCCGGAGCAGTGTCAAGCTCGTCAAGGTTCGTTGGAATGCCAGACATGGTCCTGAATACACCTGGGAGCGTGAGGACCGGATGAAAGAGAAATACCCCTACGTATTCCCCAAGAACCCGGCATCTAGAAGCAGAACTTAAAATTTCGGGACGAAATTTTTCTAACGGGGGGAGAATGTGACAGCCCTCACTAAACCAGGTATCCGTACGACTTAATTAATAATTAATTACTGCTTAATTACTGTGCTTACTTGAACTTATGGATAAACTGCTACTTGAATGTTGATACACGAACATACTTGCATCATACTCTATTTACTGTCACTACATTATTTACATGCTGAACCTTAGTGACAAACATGATGCACAAAAGCACAGTAGCACTATGAACGGATAACCTATTGAACATGCTGATAAAGCCAGCATCAGGCAGATACTGCCTCTAAGGCCTGTATGAGCCAAAAATATTTTACTACACTAGTGGTGAGTGTAGGGATAGAACGGTTGTAGAACTGCGTCTCTAGGAATAAGTTACAATGACTGGATGTGCCTAAAACGTACTCTAAGCACAAAACTCAGCACTTTAATTAACAAATCAGCTTTTAGCTAACTAATAAAGTGCCAAAACATGAGAAAAATATTACTAGACACTTTCCAAAGTGTCGGGAATGAGTAGTGTCACTAAAATTTATATTAACGACACTTTAAAGCTTTGTTAAACGCTTTAACGGATTACTATCCAACCGAACAACCGGACTATACCCGGAACATGAAAATATTGCCATTAACACTATTTGTCTTTTTCTGAGCCAGTTAGGGTTCCTGAATACCCTAACACCCGCCATAAAGCACAACGCACCACTAACCGGGTTAATACCTAACTTAACTAAACTAACCTAACTATTATCTAACTAATAGTTGAAAATTAACCAAACTACCCCCCCTTTTTACGAATTCGGTCCCCTTGGGGACATATGTGTCCCATATCTAATGAACATATAAACCATTGGATTATAGCCTTAAGCTTTGTCTATAAGAACTAGTGTTTGCACATATGAACATTCATTACTTAACACCACAAAAACACTTCCTCTCTCTCTCTAGAAAGCTCACAGCCAAGCACCCCTCCATTTTTCGGTTTTGAGCTTCTCATTCCAAGTGAATACAAGTGTCAAGGATCACATACGAGGAAGCTTGGTGCATTCGGAAGGCGAAGGACCTCACCCTATTGCTTTTATCCTCTCATTTTGCGTCTAGATTCTTCCCTAGCCTCGAGCTAGTAGTAAGTTACTTGAATCACCTTCTCGAACTATTTTGAAGCGGTTAAAATGATATGTAATGATTAAAACTCGTAATCTTACAAGTTGGTGCATAAAAGTCTACTAAAAACACTAAAAGTGATGGTGAAAAGCTTGTTTGTTGTGTAAATCATGTAGTATTTGATTTGTGTAGTTATTCAGGCCCGATCTATGTTGTGGTAGCTCAGATCATCGTTTAACCCGGATTGGTCATGATCATGGATCATGACATAAGGTTGTTTTGGATGTAACAAGGGTAAATGATGAAACTCTACCACACACGAATCATGAACTTGTGTAAAAGCAAATTTTGCTTGTGAAATAGTGTTTAAAACTAGTAGATCTACGGATCTACAAGCGGTATTTTCAAAGAACCAAGTATCAAAGAAATCATGTTTTCTAAAGACGGATCTTACATTAACAAGAATGATTTTTAGAACACACAAGTGTGTAAACCCTTGTGTAGCACAAAGTTTCGACAAAATAACTATTTTTGTAAAAGATGACGAGAAGTTGTAAAGACGGAATTTCTATAAAAACGAGGTTTTTACGAAATCGGATTGCTTTATATAAAGATCCGCTAAAAGTAATGGGATTTACTTCATAATTTTAGAAAACTACAAGTTCATGTGATTTTTGCGATTTACATGTTTATGGACTAGTTGATGCGTTGAATATTGTTTTGATTGAGTAAGAAAATGGTTGATTTGATTCATAAAAGAAAATGGTACGCTTGAAAGTGTGGCCACCTCCAGTTACAGGGGAAACTATGGCGAAATTTTTTCCAAAAACCTAACACTTAGAATTATTTTCACTATAAGTGTTAGAAATACTTTTCGACACGTTTTCAAAATATAAGTTTCGCCACGACTTTATTTACAAAATATCGGAGGTGGGATTTTCACAAAATTAAACGTGATAAATATAAATTTTGTAAATATATTTTTCACAACGTCACTTGTCAATTATTTCGTGAAGTGTATAAATATTATTTTTAGGGTAAGAATAATATTATCAAATGTTAACGAAACCAAAATAATACAAACGCTTTCACGATAAACATATAAGTTACACCGGTAATTATTATTACCACTTGATCGTTAAAACGTAACTTACGCATTTTACGGAAATAATTATGAACGCGTATTTTTGTTAAAGTATTATTTTGGGAAAATTATGTGAAATAAAAATATAATATTTTTGAAAAAAAATATTTATATTTTGAAGTTAGAAATAAGATATATTTTAAGTGAGACTTAATAATATATTTCGAACACACATGTATTAAATCCCCCGTCCTTGGGAAGGAAAATAATTACCAAGTATGCACTGAATGTAAATACGAAATAGTTGTCTAACTATTACCCAAAACTTAAAGCATAAAGCTAAGGCACGGTCGTCCGTCTAATAGAGTAGTACATGTAGGTCGTTGCACAGCTGCTTGACTTGGAGACATACTTGGTAGAGACGCACTGCTATGAGTTCATGTCCCCCTTTTCTCTTAACTGTTTTCAGTTTTCTAAACTGCGGGGGTGAAATACATGTTACTATGATTACGAATATTTCTTACATGGTATGGTTAGCGTAAGGAGGGTTATTACTTAGATCATGTGAATGGGTAGGCGGAAACTTGAGGTCATTAATCCTCAGGATAGGACCGAGGGGCAGGAGCGGTAGATCTATCTGGGTGTAGCGAGCCCAGCCCCAGGCCCAGCATAACGGACCTCGGGGTGACTTTGTTCCCAACGCATAAATCTGCTAGGTTTGAGCCTTCCTACTTGCATTTCACACATATCAATGGCCTTGCAAACCATTGGTGATCTCTTTTTCCTTATTTGCTACATACTAGGGTTTTATATAAACAAAGGTTTATTTGCTCACTTACACATGAACTCGCTCAACATTATTGTTGATTTTTCAACTTACATGTATTTCAGGGAATTAAAGGATCTGGCACGGTATGGCATGTTTTCCCGCTGCACTAGTTACGAGGTCATCCAAGTTTAAGGGATGTGACTTTTTCCTGGACGAGTCATAGTTCTTAAACTGTGTTTATGTCATGATGATGTTTGTGTTTGTTGAACACTGTTTATGTTGTTAGGATGTGTTTCCGCTGAGACAATGTTATGGTATTTTACTTTTTGAACCTAAATTAATGGATGATCTTGCATGGTTTTTAAATTCATATAGCTTGTTATGGTTAAGCTATGGTATTAAGAAGTCACACCAAATTAACCACGCTTCCGCAAAGCCAGGGTGTGACACAACACCCGGCAGACCTATACATCGACTCCACCCAGCTACATGTTTGACCAGGGTTGACGCGGGCCGCGTAACCCTTGTCTTTGCTTTACGCGGGCCGCGAGAAAGACATATTACAGCCCTATATAAGAGGGCAACAGGCCTTCAGTTCCGATCTTTCAAAATTTCTTTTCTTTCTCTCAAAATTAAATAGCGGGCATTATACTCGAGTCTAATACCCCCTAAATAGCGAGGTTCTGCTACGATGTAAGTATTATAACCCCTGGAGACGTATTAGATACTCTGCCCGATTGATCTAAGGTTCCGTAACGGCTGTCGTGGTTCTGCCCGACGTAGTCGTTGGAATACCGTCTCGGGGAGGGTATTACTAATGTTAAAATGGGTTATTATACTAACACACGTGCATTTGTGTAATTTATAGATTATTCCCAGGAAATCCTTACTGAAAACCCTAAAACAGCAATGTGAGTTGATCCTCTTTTTGTAAACCTATTTTGTGAACTGTTTTTACAACACCTTAAATACCTTTCCATGCGAATAACAGTTATTGAGTATTTGTAAGAATACAATTATCGTGGGTATGTTGGGGTTTTGTATACAAAATTTGTTACCACCTAGTCAAGGAGTAACATTTCCACAAGTCAGGTCTGACTGTACCGACGGGTGATAATTGGTATAACTTGGAAACAAATGTAATTGCGAGATCGCGCTCAATACTATACACTGTGAAATGGTTTTACTTAAATTTGATTAAACTGGGATTCACTCACCAGTATTTCCTACTGACAAAATGTTTTTGAAACGCGTTTCAGGTAACAAAATGTGAAAGCCAAATAGAAGCCAGCTGGACAGCACTGAAGGCTTGGAAAAGTGGCAATAAAGTTACCTAAGAATAAAATAGATGTTTTGTTAAATAGAATAGGATTTATTCCTATAAAAGTATGTATACTGGAAACTTGGGTTTTACCCATGTGTCTAATGTTATAAAATGTGGTGGTTTACTCTGATAAAATATTTCATAATAACTACAATCCTGATGAAAATTTCCGCTGCCAAATTAGACAATAACGTGATACCATCGAAACTGGCTCGCGGCCGCCCGTTCCCGGGGACGAGGGATCGGGGGTTGCGACAAAGAAGCTGCTTACGCCATGTCATGGGCTGAATTGAAGGAGCTCATGAGGAAGAAATAATGCTCCTGGGCTGAAATCCAAAAGCTGGAAACTGAATTTTGGCATCTCAAAATGGACGGACCAAAAAATTGCTGAATATGTGCAGAGATTTCACGATCTATCTCACGTGGTGCCATACATGGTTAGTCCGGAATTCAAACGCGTTGAGCGTTTCATTTGGGCGTTGGCACCTCAGACTATGAGTATGGTAACATCGTCAAAGCTTGCAACAATTACTGAGGTTATTTATTTGAGTGTATCACTGACTGAGGAAGCTATCAGGTTAAACAAGTTTTCTATCTCTGACTAGAAAAAGAAGGAGACTAATGTTGAGTCCTCGGGAGAGAACAAAAGGAAGTTCTCAAACTTTAAGAAGGGTACCAGCAACGCCAACAAGAAGAAGGATGCGAACCCACCGGTCGAGGTCAAGACTGGTGCTGAAGTCAAAGGGAAGGGATATATAGGCGCTCTTCCCAAATGTGATGTATGCCAGTACCATCATTCCGGCCAGTGCAGGTTAAGGAAATGTGAGTCTTATGGGAAGACTGGCCATTCGAAGGAAAATGCTAGGCTGGTACTGGTGTTGGTCGTGGTAATCAAAGAGGTTATGGAAATGGCAATGGAAACTGCCCGCAAGGAGGAAATGGCGGGAATGGAAATCGTGGAAATGTTGGGAATCAAGCTGGTAACCGGGGAGCAAACAACAATCAAGGTGGTAATGGGAACGGTAATGGTCGAGGACCAGGTTGGAGACACGGGGCACTTTAAGCGAGAATGCCCAAAGCTCAATCAGGCACAAGGAAGAGTTTTCAACATAGGAGCGAGAGAAGCTTGCCAAGATCCAAATGTGGTTACTGGTACGTTCTCTATTGCTAGATTTTAAGAATATACTTGGGTTGGTAGCCAGTAAGCTAGATATCCCATATTCGATAGAACTAGCAAATGGAAAGCTAGTTGAGGCAAATGAAGTCATCAGAGGATGCGTGATAGAACTGGGAGAACACGAGTTTACACTGGATCTACTACCACTCGAGTTGGGAAGCTTCGACGTGGTAGTAGGGATGGATTGGTTGTCAAGCAACAGAGCCGAGATTGTATGTCATGAGAAGATCATACGCATTCCAAAGGTGGATGAAGAAATGATTGTGGTACATGGAGAGAAGCGCGATACGCCTCTAAGGATCTTTAGTTGCTTGAAGGCTAGAAAATGTTTGAAGAAGGGATGTGTTGCCTTCTTGGCACACATTGTGGATAAGGAAGCCGCTGAACCGAAAGTAGAAGATATTCCAGTCGTAAAGGAGTATCCTGAAGTCTTTCCAGAAGACTTGCCAGGATTGCCGCCGCAAAGGCAAGTCGAGTTTCACATTGACTTAGCCTATAGCTAAGGCACCTTATCGACTTTCGCCTTCGGAAATGCAGGAGTTGTCGACGCAACTTCAGGAATTGTTAGACAAGGGATTTATCAGACCAAGCTTCTCGCCTTGGGGAGCTCCAGTCTTGTTCGTTAAAAAGAAGGATGGTAGTTTCCGCATGTGTATCGACTACCGCGAGCTGAATACGTTGACTATTAAGAATCGGTATCCTTTGCCAAGGATAGATGACCTGTTCGATCAACTACAAGGTTCGAGTTTTTACTCCAAGATCGATCTTCAATCAGGCTATCACCAGTTGAGAATTCAAGAGGAAAGTGTTCGAAAGACGGCCTTTAGAACTCGATATGGACATTACGAGTTCCTGGTTATGCCATTTGGTTTGACAAACTCGCCAGCCGTGTTTATGGATTTGATGAACAGAGTCTGCAAGCCCTATCTCGATAAGTTCCTGGTTACACCACGCATGATTTGGAATTAGGCGCGGTGGTGTTTGCATTAAAGATCTGGCGACATTACTTATATGGCACGCGATGCACAATCTTTACTGATCACAAGAGTCTGCAGCACATATTTGACCAGAAAGAGCTTAACAAGAGACAGAGACGATGGGTCGAGCTGTTAAATGATTATGATTGTGAGATTAAGTATCACCCAGGGAAGGCGAATGTAGTCGCCGATGCCTTGAGTCGGAAGGAAAGAATCAAGCCCATAAGGGTTTGAGCTTTGGAGATGATCATTCAAACAGAACTCTCATTGCGCATTCGTGCCGCGTAGAGAGAAGCTCTCAAGGAAAGGAATCTTGAAAATGAATATCTCCGTGGGATGGAGATGCAGTTGGTACCAAATGAGGAAGGAACGTTGTGCTTCATGAAACAAATTTGGGTTCCTCTCTTCGGTGGTCTGAGAGAAGTAATTTTTGATGAGGCTCACAAGTCACGGTACTCGATCCATCCAGGATCGGACAAAATGTACCAAGATTTAAAGTACTTTAATTGGTGGCCGAGAATGAAAGGTGATGTCGCGACATATGTTGGCAAATGTTTGACTTGCGCCAAAGTAAAGGCCGAATACCAGAAGTTTGCACACTTTTTGGCAATCAAGGAGAAGGATAACACGTAAGCTTGCTGAGCTATACCTGAGAGAGATTGTTGCACGGCATGGAGTGCCTCCCTCAATTATTTCTGATAGAGATGGAAGATTCGTGTCAAGGATTTGGCAATCCTTCCAAGAAGCATTCGGTTCTCAGTTGAATCTGAGTACTGCCTTCCATCCGCAGATAGACGGACAGAGTGAACGAACGATTCAAACATTGGAAGACATGTTACGAGCTTGCGTAATGGATTTAGGTGGAAGTTGGGACACTCACCTACCATTGGTTGAATTTTCATACAACAACGGTTATCATGCAAGCATACAAGCCGCACCGTTCGAAGCTCTCTATGGACGCAAGTGTCGATCACCGCTATGCTGGCCTGACGCGGGTGATAGACAGCTTGTTGGCCTCGAATTGGTCCAAGAGACGACTGATAGGATCATCCTGATCCGAGAGCGCATCAAGGCGACTCGTGATCGTCAAAAGAGTTATGCGGACCAAAGAAGGAAACCTCTGGAGTTTGAGGTGGGAGATATGGTTTTGTTAAAGGTTTCACCCTGGAAGGGTGTAGCACGCTTTGGGAAGCGTGGGAAGTTGAACCCCAGATACATCGGACCATTCAAAATCCTGGAGAGGGTTGGTCTTGTAGCTTACAAGTTGGATCTACCCGCAGAGCTGAATGGCGTTCATGATACATTCCATGTATCAAATTTGAAAAAGAGTCCAACTCAAGAAACAGTGGTCATTCCTGCCGACGAAGTTCATATTGACGACACACTCCACTTCACTGAAGAACCTGTTGAGGTTACTGATTGGAAGGTTAACAAGACACGCCGGAGTAGTGTCAAACTCGTGAAAGTTCGTTGGAACGCGCGACATGGCCCAGAATTTACTTGGGAGCGTGAACACAGTAGTCAATTTTGATAATATTATCATTCCATCTTTACCTTCTGTATATTTACATTCACGTGTTTAGAATTGGTAATATGTTGACCGAGTAAGTTGGAGGTAAAGTGGAAGTGGAGGAGCATGCAACTTTTACGTGGGTTGTTTTGGTTTATTTAACATGTGCTTATATTAGTCATGTTTATGTTTATTATAAATAGGTTAGAGTTACTTTGTTTTTGATGTACCCCATTAGTTAATATAGAAAGCTTTTCATCCTTTCTTTCTTTGCTGCACATTTACGTAATCATATATTTATTATTTGGAAGTGTGTAGTTAGTGATCTTGAGGGCCTGAACCAACACTGTGGTCTCGTATGAAAGGGGTTGCTATAGGTGGAAAATCGAAAGCCCTACTCAACCACTTAACCATGAACCCACCAGAACCAACGAATGAGAAATATGAACAGTGGGAGCAAGACGATCTGATTGTATTCTCGTGGTTGATTCAGAACATTGAGCCTGCTATTTCTAGTAACCTTACTGAGTTTCACCATCAAATCCTGGCCATTGATTTACACTTGAGTACTGATAATCAAGGGCTAGGATTAGTTCACTAATGTTCAAAATCAAGGGGGTTGTTCACTTATGAACTTAACCCTATAAAATAATTGCCTTAAAACATACTCAAAACAGTTATTTAACTTATTATAAGAACACTGAAGAAAAGTTTCACACTGGCACAACCAAACTTAAAAAGTTAAAATGCATTAATGTTCATGTTTATATATTCTTTTAAGGTTTACAACATAAATTTTAGGCTGTGATATATTCTCAGATTTCGTTAAGAATATCAATTGTACATCATCTATATTCAAATAAGATAAAACAGATGCCGTAAAACATACCCAAAACAGTTATTTATTCAATCTAGGCACCAAAATTACACAAGAACATACAAAGAGATCCACCAAACTTACCCAAACTCGACTTACACAAAGACCTGGAACCTTCTCCATTCATCCCACGTAACCAAAGATTCTCTTGATTGAGCTTTCACCCAAAGATAGCTTAACGATTTTACTTCTACCAAGACTTTTGATATCACCGGCTGTGCATTCTCGAACAAAACCTAGTTGCTCATTCTCCATATACACCAAATCACAATCAAAACTAGAGCATGAATTGCCTTCTTCTTTTTTCTAGAACGTGGGCTGAAACCATGAAGGTCCAGCAGATCCTTGAAGCGAATAAATGGTCACTCGACTCCGCGTACTCGCCACAAAACAAGCAAAACATGATATATTACAGTTTATATATAAAAAGTACCATTTCTATCTCACATCAACTAAGGAACAATCTTTCCTCTTCTTTATAAAACACATTTGCAAACCTCTAGTCACCGGGCTTGGTAACGCTTGCCTATAACTCAAGTGAGGATATTAAAGATCGTTGGACAGTGACTCAACCCAGTCAGATTGGTCCCACTGATGCATAATCTGGCTTGCCCGTTCCAAGTTGTGAGCTAGACCATGTGGCTTGAGCGAAAGCTTGGGCCACATGGTTCCTAAAGCAGGGGGCACTGCGTAAGGCTGGTTTCACAGAGCTACGAAAACCCCTCGCTCATGACAGTGGAAGGATAACAGGCCGGGGCTCCATGGGTCCATAATATCTACCGGGTTGTCTCAAATGAACAACCATCTTTTTTGGCTATTTAGTCATTGCATCTTCACGCTAGTTTTTAGATAATGAAAAGCTTTTGTGAGATATAACAATAATAGTAAATGTTTAATATAACAGTTGCTACTGAATAGCCCAAATTATATGAACATATCATTTATTTTATAAAGGAATAACACTTCTAGATTTACATTTTATAAATACATGTTTCTCTGAATAATCTAATTTGTTTCAAAAAAGACTAACTTAATAAACCAGGCTGCATTTAAAAACAAATTACTGCAAATATAAAGTACTTAACGAATTTAGAACAACATAAATAAATAAAAAAATTGGAACTAAAAATTGTAGGACTTTCCCCTTGAGAGGGAGTCCTTCCAGAAATTCTCGACGGCCAAGGGAGACCCAAAGCCGAGGAGGGGGTTTGGAAATAGTTTTCAACCAGCAATTGACGCGCCTCGGTTATTACCTCATTAGCTGCGTCATTGCCCCAAGCGCAAAGATAATTTTCCAAACACTCCAACCCCCCTTTTTATACACCTCAGATTTCACTTCTTTTCATACACTCAGCCGATGTGGGATTAGTAACAAACTCACACTTCTTTCAATCTTCTTTCACAACTAATCAGCCTGCTTTTGATTACTTGTCTGCAATGCGGCTTTAATCACCGCAATATATATGGCATTCCTACTTGTGTAGTGTTTGCTGGAACTTATCAATGGTAAGCATTGACCGTTCAACTCGTGCCATGCTTTACCTCTAATGGGTCAAATTAGGTGCAAGTAGTTTTTTAAATGCAAAAAACCTCCTAAATCAACTAATTGATAAATATAAACATACACCATTTCAATTAAAGTTGTCAACTTTGCCCCCATTTTATAAAAAAATTATACAGTATCACTTTGAACCCCTTGACTTTCTAATACGTGTCAGTGTAAATTTGACTTCGTCCACGTCTTACGTCACGTAAATCACTTGGTGTTATTGGTCGTTGTTCGGATGCTAATTTGCATAGATTTACACCTGACCTAACCAAGTTTCTTTAAACTTTTAATATAGGGCGGTAATTACTACATGTGAATGGTAATAAGAAGCAATTAAATTTCAAATGTTATTCTAATTAAGAACATTTAAATAACAATAAATCAACAGTATATGTAATAATAATACATGTGTATTTATCAGCTGTTCAAAGTAATAATAATAAAAATACATGTCAATCGTCCCTCATCCATATAGCATAGCACACATATACACATCTTATTTGGATGAATTATAGTGTACAATATATAAGCATATGTTGCAGATAAAATAAAAGTTGGGATTCGACGGCATAATAAGAGGAAACGTGTATTCAAAATAAAAACTTTAAGATCCCATTAATACTTGTCACGGAAAAGGACAGGGTCTCCAATATTATGCATGTATGAAGAATATGGAAACATAAGCACCAGTGGTCTAGTGGTATAATAGTACCCTGCCACGGTACAGACCCGGGTTCGATTCCCGGCTGCTGCACATAGGAGCTGTGACGTTCTGTGCCCTTACTGTTGGTTGGGTCCAACATACTGTCTGATTTCTATGTGACTACAAAATAGGCCTCTCTGAGCTCATTATTCCTTCACACATGATTTTTTTGTAGCAATCTTGAAGAATCTTATTGTTTATATTGTTATCGGGTTTCCCTCGCTGAGCTCTTTTTTCCTTCACACATGATTTTTTTGTAGCAATCTTGAAGAGTCTTATTGTTTATATTGTTATCGGGTTTGTGGCCACTATACGCTGGCCTTATGGTGATTTATAGCACATATATGGTTTATACTTTCTACACACTACGTATTCACTAGTAACTCGCTAATTGTTTGCGTATATTTTCATGTAGACAAAAATGTGAATTCAAATTTCATGGATTAGAGAGTCGAAAGCCCAAGCTTGTTCAAGACATTGAGCCTAAATTTTATGCGTAGCATATATATGATTAAAGTATTGTAACGCAAAACATAACAGTTAGAAGTTATGCACAATATTTACAAGTAGGGTAAATTCCCTGTGTCTGTTATTCAATATCTCAATTATATTTATAGATTACAATGGGTTGACTATTCTATATTTGTTACAAATATTTACACTTAATAACAACTATTGTGCATATCTTCTAATACTCCTCCGTAGTCGAAACGGGAGGATCGCGAATGTTGAGACTGGAACGAAAATCATCAAAGAGAATCTTGGGTAACCCTTCGGTGAAGATGTTAGCTATGTAGTAGCGTGATGGGACATGAAGTACTCGAACCAAACCCATTGCCACTTTTTCACGGACAAAATGGATATCCATTTCGATATGTTTAGTACGTTGGTGTTGCACAGGATTGCCCGTCAGGTAAATCGTACTAACATTATCACAATAAACGAGAGTGGCATGAGTAGGCGGATGATGTAATTCAAGAAGCAAATTCCATAGCCTACATACTTTTGAAACGGCATTGGCGACACCACGATATTCTGCTTCAGCACTAGAACGTGATAAGGTTGGTTGTCTCTTTGACGACCACGAGAGGAAGTTGTCGCCCATGTATACACAATATCCGGATGTCGAGCGACATGTATCGGGACAACCCCCAGTCCGCATCCATGTAGGAGATTAGCGAGCTAAGTGATGAAGCATGTAAATGAAGCCCAAATGATAAAGTGCCTTTCACATACCGAACTATACGTTTTAGAGCATGCATGTATGTTGTGGTTGGGGTGTGCATATGCATACACACTTGCTTGCTGAACGGCGTAAGAAATGTCAGGTCGCGTGAAGGTGATGTATTGTAAGGCGCCCACCAGCCGGCGATACTCGGTGATGTCAGCCACAGGAGTACCAGAATTCCTGCTAAGTTTTTGTTGAGTGTCCACCGGGGTTGCAGCCAGGTTACAATCGGCTAGACCTGCTCGTTCTATTATTTCCATGGCGTATTTTGCTTGAGATAAAAATAGCGACTTGGGGTAATTGGTGACCGATACACCAAGAAAGTAACTAATCGGACCCAAATCTTTCATTGCGAACTCATTAGAGAGTAATCCCATAAACTGATCAGGTAATGCATTTGAGGAGGTGATGAGCAAAATGTCGTCAACATAAAGTAAGATGAAGGCCATGTGAGTTCCCTCTTTAAATATGAATAAAGAGTGATCGCATTGACTGTGACTAAAGCTGATAGTAGTGTGACAACCCTCATAATTACAGGTATCCGTACAAATAATTAATATTGAATTGTGCTTAATGACTATGCTTAATTACAACTGGTGACTTAAACTGGTTTCTGATTTCTTATCATACATACATGTGCATCACATTTCATATTGTCACATCACTTATTGCATACAAACTTTAGTGACATAGACGATGCCCAAAGCATAGCTGGCACAGTTAGCGGATAACTCAGAAACATGCTGACAATGTCTATACATAGACAGACAGTGTTTTGAGACCCCGTAAGGGCCAGAGTCAAGGTATTACACTAGTATGTTGTGTAGGGAAGTAAGGACCATAAAACTGCGTCACTAGGTGATAGTTTAAGTGCCAGAAAGTGCCTAAAACCCACTCAAAGTGCAGAATTCTGCATTAATCAGCAAAAATCAGCATTTTAACATGCTAGTAACATGCAAAAATATGGCATAATGGTCCTATATACTTTCCTAAGAGTTGGGAATTAAAAGTGTCACAAAAGGGTACTTAAAAATCACTATACAGAATAACTTGACACTTTAACGAACCGGTATCTAACCGAACAACCGGACATTACCCGGAACACCAAAATATTGCTAGAAGCATTGTTTTACTTTTTCTGAGCTAGTTATGGTTCCCCAACACCCTAACATACTACATAATGCAAGATACACATAAAACACTAGACTTTACACTTAACACCCTAGCTAATTACCCACTTATCTTTACACTTACAATTAACCCCCCCCCCCTTCCTTGTTTACGGCACAAGGGATGGCCCCACCTCCCAGAATCCTACAAGATTACTTAAATCTTCAATGATTTCCTGTGGATTTGATTAGATTATGTAATGTACTATGGAGACATTAGAACCTTTGGATAAAACTCAAAATATGATTATAAGTAACCAACACCTTCATCTTCACTAATCACCAACTCTCTTCTCCCCTCTCTGTCCTATTCTCGGCCGACCCCATCCCCACACTCCACCACCATTTTCATTTTTAGTTCACCCATTCCAAGCTCCTCACAAGGTGTAACAAGCAAGGTTAGAAGGCTTGGAACTCTTGGAACTTGAAGGACCACTCACACAAGCTTTTATCCACTCCATTTTCATCGTTGTTCTTCCCTAGCTTAAAGCTAGTAGTAAGACTCTCTTGATCCTTGTTTTCTTCTATTTTGATTGGTTAAAAGATGTATTATGATGCAAATAACAAGATCACTAAAAGACATACACTTGAATCTTGAACATAAAGCTTACATATGATGATATATGGATGAAATGATGTTGTTTAGGGTATGAATGATGTTTGCTTGTTGATTTCTTGAGATGATGATGTTAATCATCGCATGAAGCTTGCTAGATGGTGATTAAACACATAATCTAGCAAGTGGGAGGATGATTATGTAACAACATAGGATGTTCATCTTCTTGCATGAACATGAACTTGATGAATAGAATGATTTCTTGAAAAACAATAATCAAAGTAACCTAGTAATCTTATAAATCTAAGATGTATGAATGGTTTTTCTAAAAGAACCAAGTTTAAAATATGATTTTTGGAAGATCATGGTTTTTACTAAACTTGCACTATTTTTAGTGATAAAACAAGTGTACAAATGCTAGAGAAACAAGAAGAGGTTATAAATAAACATTTTTGTAAAACATGTTTACAAGTTGTAAACATCTAAAACTTCCAAGAATGAGGTTTAACAAGGAGTAAATGTATTTCGGAGGATAACCAAACCCACTAAACACTTTACCATGTTACTACAAGTTTTTAATAAAAGATCAAGTTCATGTTGTTATGTTAAGTGTATAGTTTTTGCACTTGGTAAGTATAATATTGTTTAGAGTTGATTGTTGATTATTGTGTGTTGATTTTGAAAAGAAAATGATATGCTAAATAGCATGGACACCTCCATTTTCAAAGGAAACTATGGCGAAATTTTCTAAAAATGCAAACACTTAGAAAATATTTTCGAGACAAGTATGTTTTAAACTATGTTTTTCAACATAAACTTGCCATAAATTTTGTTACAAAAATACAAGTATTGGAGGTTGGTTTTTGTAAATAAAAATGGATAAATATATATTTAGAATATATATTTTATATTAAGACACTTGTATGAATATTTGTACACTTTGTGGAGTAGTTATATTATCTTAGGGTAAAATAATATAACTTACAAATACCAAGAGTTTACAACTCCAAAATAATACCAAAAATCACAAGGAATGAAATAAAAGTTACACACTTGATATTGTGAAAACGAACGCAAAAACGTAACTTATGAAATATTCTGGAAAATACCATTACAAATATATTTTTGGTAAATATTATTTTGGATACAAGAAGTGAAAATATGATTTTTGTAAATATTACTAAGTTATATCATATTTTCGACAAAGAGAAAATATATTATTTTTTGGGAAGTTAAAATATATTTTCCTAGTATATTTAGAACATATATGATTTTTGGGAAGAATATATATTTTCTTGGAATACAACACTTTTGACAAATAAGTTATATATATATTTTCTAAAGTGAGACTTAGAAATATATTATCTTGGAGAATACAAATGCAAGAATACAAAAGTACATGTATAAAATACCCCCATCCTAGGGAAGGAAATACGGAATTAAATACTTGAGAAGTATTAATACAAAAATATTGATTAAACAATTATTCCAACCCTAAATATAATTTAAAGTTAAAAAAAGTATTATTTTAACAAGTGATTATGACTTGGAATAATATTGGGAACATTCGAAACGTAACTCAAAAAAAAAAATACAAAAGCAAGGCACAGCCCGTTCGTCTAATAGACCCTAGCACGTTGTAGGTAGTCGGGTTTGCTGAAGAGAATTTGGGTTACGATCGAGAAGACGCAATACTGTGAGTTCATGCCCCCCTTTTCTTTTAACTGTTTTCAGTTTTATACTTCGGGGGTGAAATACATGTTTCGATTATTACAAACATTTTATACATGGTATGATTAGCTTAAGGAGGGTTTACTACTAGATCATGTGAAGGGTGGGTACAACACTTAAGGCCATTAATCCTCGTTGTAGAACCGAGGCACATGAGTGATAGATCTATTTGGGTGTAGCGAGCCCACACCCATGGGGACCAGGGTGGTCCATAGTGGTGACTATGTCTTCTAGCCGGAGGCCCGGTACAAATTTGCTAGGTTTGAATCTTCATGCACCATTTCACACATACCAATGGCCTTGCAAACCATTGGTGATCTCTTTTTCGTTATTGCTACATATACAAGGACTTTCATACATACAGACATACTTTAAAGGTTTATTCATACACATACACATGAACTCGCTCAACTTTTATTGATGTTTTTCAAACTACATGTATTTCAGGAAACTAGTGGATCTGGCAGGGGTATGTATGTGTCTTCAAGCTGCGTCGAGAATAAAAAGATGTTACCCATGGTTGTTGAGTTTAGGGGATGTATCCTATTCCTGGACGGGATACATATTTCTAAACTCAGGATTTATTTAAAGTCTTTTGTGGAGTCTTTATGAACTCAGTTGAACATGTCATGGTTTGTAACTTAAATTGGTGTCGATGTTTTCAAGACAAATATGTTGTGGTATTTTCTAAACTTAATTAATGGGTAAACATCTCATGTTTTTATCATATAGCGTTGTTATGATTGAATGTTATGGTATTAAGAAGTCACACCAAATAACCACGCTTCCGCAAATGTCAGGGTGTGATAGCTTAGTATCAGAGCTTCGATCATAGCGAACTAGGATTCTATCTCGAGTGTAGACTACAATCATTAGGGCTCTCACGAAAACATTTTTACATTGCATACATAAAATGTCCAGATCTAGGGAACAAACATTTTTACAAACAAAAGGGTACAAAACACATTTCAAAGGCTATATATTTATAATTCAGTCTTAGAGACTGGGGAGGCTCAGTCTTAGAGACTGGGGAGGTTCAGTCTTATAGACTGGGGAAATTTATAGAGACTGGGGAAATTTAGTCCTAGAGACTGGGGAAAAATCGAGTCTTAGAGAATGGGTAGTCAGTTTGAGAAACTGGGAAGGTTTTAGTCTGAGAGACTAGGGAGTTCAGTCTGAGAGGCTGGGTGGGATAGTCTGGGGAAGACTAGGATGATTACATGTTTACGTTGTTACTACTTACATGCTTACTTGATGATTGTTAATATATGTGCATATGTGTGATTGTTTTGTCACAGACATTATGTCATCTCCATCTGAGAGTGGAGTAGCCGACACGATAGACCCTATGGCCATAGTCTCAGATGATGAGATAGCCACAGACCCTGAGGTTTTCACTTCAGACACTACGAGAAGCGACAATGATGACTTTCAGCCCTTCGCTTTACCGGATTTTGGAGATGACATACCTATAGCTGATGGTTTTCATGACGGGGATCTACTTCTTGTCCCGATCCCTGCTCCTTTTCCTCTTGCTGCATTTCCTTTGGAGGATCTGCCTCTAGATGATATGTTTGACGACGACATCGATCTCTTTATCGAGGGTCCCCCTGAGGATGCCTAGGATGGCGAGGCTCCGGTTGATGATGATGTCGCTATTCCACTTGCAGAGATTCCAGTCGATGATGACGTTGTTGTTCGCTTGTCGTGATTCCAGTCGCTGATATCTTTGATGTTCCGTTGGTCGAGATTCCTGCTGTTGAGATCTCATCTGACCATTCCGGTCCTGACTCATTCGAGTCCGTATCATCTGCTACTTTACACGCACGGGGCGTGCATCATTATCCCACTAACACTGATTCCGACACAGCCATGTCTGCCGCACCTATCTTTCCACACGACTTTGACCCTGATCATGAGATTGAGTTTGTCCTGACGAGCTACCTTTTGAGGTACCTATCATTCCTGACGATCAGCTCTTTGATATACCCGCTGATCTTGAGTATGCTCCAGCTGACCCTGAGCCTGAGATTGTACCAAAGCCTATACCTGCTCATGACCCTCTACCTGTGCATGAGCCTACCCCTACTGATGTACCTATTTCTGCACCACCTTTGCCTGACCCGATCCCCGTACTTGTTGATCGTGCTCCATTTGCTACCCATGTAGACCCCAGATATGCTCACACCCGCAATGGGTGGATTGAGGACGACGGCGACTATCCTCCTTTTGTTCGACCCGTTACTCCCCCACCTGCATCTACCCAGGCACCCGTTGATATCGCCCCATTTCACCCACATGAGTCCGACATTCACCCCACAGATCTACCAGTTACATTCCTTCAAGATATCCTTCCTCCCTACCCAGGGGAAGGACCATCGAGTCAGCAGCCCAGTCAGATACCTTCTGTGTCAGCAACCGATCATTTCATGCCACAGTTTACACACATCGCTCCTTCTTCTGTACCCACGGGCGAGCCACTGATTTGGTTTCCGCCCAACGTGATGCCTATATCTGATCCATACCATCCCTTCCACATTGGATACTCGAGGGATGAGTTGCTTTTGTCGCTACAGCTCCAGCAGGAGATCCTGTGTAGGAGAGTCATGGAATTAGAGAGGATCCCGCGTCCTCCGCCTTGTCATTGTCAGTCACCATTCACGACTCCACCGGCTCCACTTCTACCATATCCTGATTTTGATGTCCGTTTCCTCACTATGGAGCACCAGATTGCTTACCTGATGCGTATTGTTCATGCACTTAAAGGAGGATTTGGCGCATTTGTGCAGGTTGATTTTCATTCCTCCATCTCCTCATCCTCCCCCATCAGCTTAGAGGTTTTTGGTTTTATGCAGATAGCATGTTTTGATGAGAGTGCAGCTATTGAGCCAGATTGCACAGCTTTTTGAAGACCACACTTTGACTCTTGACTTTTGATTGTTATAGTTGTTAGACGATTTGGACGGGGGTGATGTGACCCTACAGTCCCATTTTGATGTATGATACTATTGTGAAACTTGTAAAACTGTACTTATGGTCTTGATATATGATAGCTCAATCGCAACATTCGCATTACATACATTGTTGGATTACTTGTTTGTGTTATAACATGGGATGTTATGTGTATACTTGTGTTGATAAATGTTATTACATGCACGTATTACATACTTACTATACTTATTATGACCTGACCGACGCAACCTTCTTATAGAAGATGCCTCCACGAAGAGCAACTCGTTTGCCCACTACTGAGGCGGAGTTACAGGAACGGATTTCACAGGCTATTGCACAGCACGAGGCCCAGCGCTCAGAACATAGCGGGGGTACCTCTGGAAACAACCCACCCCATGGCTGTACCTATAAACAATTTCTAGATTGTAAGCCATTGAATTTTGACGGCACCGGGGGTGCCGTAGCCTTTGTCAGATGGACGAAAAAGACGGATTCTGTGATAAGGATGAGCAAGTGCGCTCCTGAACAACAAGTCACCTACATCTCAGGACTCTTTCTAGATGGTGCCTTATCCTGGTGGAATCTTTAAGTCTAAACCCTGGGGGAAAAATGTAACAATCCTCAAGAAAACCGACATCCTCGATTATTTTTTTCGCCACCCTAAAAATATTTAAATTGTCCTAATATGTCTTAAATATACCCCATATGTGAAAACCAAGCCCAAAATATAATATGACATTAAAAATAATGAAAAACAAGTTTATTTAAGTTGAGGCGGGCCGCGTAGGACCCCACCTCAACATTCACGCGGGCGGTATAGAGGTTTTAATCATATTTCATTAAGCCATTAAGCCATAACAGTTATTGAGTATTTGTAAGAATACAATTATCGTGGGTATGTTGGGGTTTTGTATACAAAATTTGTTACCACCTGGTCAAGGAGTAACATTTCCACAAGTCAGGTCTGACAGTACCGACGGGTGATAATTGGTATAACTTGGAAACAAATGTAATTGCGAGATTGCCCTCAATACTGTACACTGTGAAACGGTTTTACTTAAATTTGATTAAACTGGGATTCACTCACCAGTATTTCCTACTGACAAAAAGTTTTTAAAACGCTTTTCAGGTAACAAAATGTGAAAGCCAAATAGAAGCCAGCTGGACAGCACTGAAGGCTTGGAAAAGTGGCAATAAAGTTACCTAAGAATAAAATAGATGTTTTGTTAAATAAAATAGGATTTATTCCTATAAAAGTGTGTATACTGGAAACTTGGGTTTTACCCATGTGTTTAATGTTATGAAATGTCGTGGTTTACTCTGATAAAATATTTCCTAACTACGGTCCTGATGAAAATTTCCGCTGCCAAATTAGACAATAACATGATACCACCGAAACTGGCTCGCGGCCGCCCATTCCCGAGGACTAGGGATCGGGGGTTGCGACAGAAGGTGGTATCAAAGCCATGCCACTGATTCAGCCACAAAAGTGTTCTGCTGACACCAAAATTCAAAGTGTTAGGAAATAAATTACGGAAATACGTGCATAATTGTATTTTCTTGTTTTGTGTTATCTGACTATCTGTTAGTTTACAGTATGAGCGACCAAGGACCATCTGACGCGTATCGTCAATTGTCTTAGTTCGCCTAGAAGCGAAGGCACCTCCTCTTCTCAGCCTGCCCTCTCGGGGTACTCTGCTGATACGGAAGAAGGAATCTTTGTGTTTAAGGCTCAATCTGAAGAGCCATTTCCTTAGAAAAAAGAGGGGATGGTTCAGTAGGGGAGCACACGAGCGTAGGAAACGTATGAAAAAGTTACAGGAACAGCGAGTGTTAGCCGCAGCCAAAAGAGAAACCGATGCCTATGCCCAGGATATGCTCAATAGGGGTATAGCTAATATCCATATCTTAGCAACCACTACAACTGACCCAAACCTGGAGCAAATGCTAGCACCCCAACCACAACCACCAATTTCTGACCAACCCATGGAGATAGAAAACCATGACAACCAAATAGAAATGTCTGATTTCAACCTGGAGGAGATACCTAGGGTACCTGCACCAAATCCCCTAGACCCAAACAATTACGACCCCTGGTGGGACGACGTTAGGGACTATGTGCAACGCTACCCGATACAGGAAAATGTGCCAATACCTAATCTTGGAGCCTACCCAGGGTTAGATCCTCAAGATCCCTATTACGATAATGATGCATACATTAGGGAGATCTTAGAAAATCCTTATCCATACCAGGCCCCATACCAGGAACCCGCACCTCAGATTCCAAACCCAGTCCTAGAACCTGCACCCCCAATGAGTGCAGAAAACGTACAAGAACTTAGGACTTTCGGTGAGGAAATTTTAGAAAGCAGTGAGAGAATGAGACAGGTAGGAGAGCGTCTCGTATGGAAATACGACGAGCGCAATATGGATTTTTGGATGAATCCATATCCGTGAATGTGATGGTGGGAACGGTAGTAATAATAATAGTAATATAATAATAATATATGTGTGTATGTGTTAGAAAAAAAACTACGGATGCATATTACTAGTATTGTAACTTTACATTTCAGTCGGTATTGTAATTTTAATTTTAGTACTGGTGTCTAATAGTCGTATACTATAAGAAAGAGTAAAAGTCGCAATGCTCGACGTTTTTGATCAACCTGTGTGTTGTGTGATTGGTTGTATTAAATATTATTTGTGATATTAATAAGTGGCAATTGTTTAAAATTCAGATGGGCAACGAAGTGAATCAGGAAAACCAGAATGATAATATTCAGAACGACAACCATTCGAATAATGATAATCTGAATAATGAGAATCCGAACAATAACAATGGAAATCAAATGGATAATAGTGCCGTTCAACACATAGTGGCACAAGGAATTATAGATGCAATGCCATTTATTATTCAAACAGTTCAAGAAGCGAATAATAAAAGTAAGCATAACAGTAAGCGACCAATTGAACCATAACACATCGTGAACAATGGACCCGTACTTCAAGTGCCCATTCCCAAAAGAAGAAGAACCATGCCGTATGGTTGTTCTTACAAAGAATTCTGGTCCTGCAAACCAATAGAATTCTCGGGCAATGAAGGACCTATTGCAGCTTTACGCTGGATAGAGAAAACTGAGGCTGTTCTGAAAATAAGCAAGTGTGCTGAAGAAGACAAGATAATGTTTGCTTCTAATCTATTTAAGAATTCAACCCTAGAATGGTGGAACACTATCCTCCAGTTAAGGGGAAGCGACAGGGTTTATAACATGGAATGGGAGGAGTTTAAAAATATGATAGAAAGGAAATTGTGCCCTCCCAATGAAAAAGAGCACATAGCAAATAAGTTTTTGAACCTTAGAATGACCGGGGTAGATAGTAAGGGTTATACTACCACATTCTTTGAATATGCTAGAATAGTACCAACTCTTGCATCACCTGAACCGGTATTAATCTCCCGTTACACATCTGGGGATTAATTGGAGAAATTAGGCATGTAGTCAAGGCAGCTAGACCCCAAACCATAGAAGAAGCTGTAGAACTAGCCAACACCTTGACTGATGAACTGGGGCGTACTAGAGAAGAAGATCAGAGGAGAAACCTAACCCAAAGGCTTACTCAAGAATTCCGTTATGGGAATTCCAACCGTAGGAATGTAGCTTCTACCTCTGCACCATATTGCAGGAACTGCAAGAAGAAGCATTCTGGGAAATGCTCTACTCACTGCAATTACTGTAAGGCACCAGGACACAGGGAAGAAGATTGCAGGAGGAAAACCAGTAATGGATTATGCTTCAACTGTGGAGAAAAAGGTCATATCAAGCCAAACTGTCCGAACTTAGCTCTAACTGCAAACAACAAGAACACTAAAAATGCTAGAGCATTTGTTCTAACTGCAGATGAAGCCAAGATGATTCCGGACGTCATAGCTGGTACGTTCTTAGTTAATGATATTTTTGCTAAAGTATTATTTGACTCTGGTGCGAACCAAAGTTTTATTAATTCTCCGTTTTGCAAACATCTAAATCAATCATTAACTAAACTACCACAAGAATGTCTAGTAGAGACAGCCAATGGAGAAACCGTCAGGATTTCTAAAATCTTGCAGAGAGCAAGAATAGAAATTTTTAATCAAAAATTTATTGCAAACCTCTACCCAATGAATCTGGCAGGATTTGATGTTGTGTTAGGAATGGATTGGTTAATAGCCAATAAAGTTAATATTTTATGTGATCAAAAGTCAATTCAAGTAAATTCACCAAGGGGTGAAAAGATCACAATTAAAGGAGATAAACCATCTAGATCCACTAAATTCATCTCTGTGATGAAAACTGCAAGTTATATAAGAAAAAGGGTCTATAGTGTATTTGATTTCTATAATCACTAACACTAAAGGAAAAGAACTAAAAGATATTCCAGTAGTGTCCCAGTTTCCAGATGTCTTTCCAGAGGAATTGCCAGGACTGCCGCCAGACAGAGAAGTTGAATTCAGAATCCAGCTGCTACCAGGGACAGCACCGATTACCAAAGCACCTTACCGTTTGGCACCAGCCGAAATGCAAGAACTGAAGAAACAATTAGACGAATTGTTAGATAAAGGATTCATACAACCAAGCTCAACACCATGGGGAGCACCGATTTTGTTTGTTAAAAAGAAGGACGGATCAATGCGTATGTGCATTGACTACCGTGAATTAAACAAGGTCACGATTAAGAATCGGTATCCGTTACCATGAATCGATGATTTGTTCGATCAACTGCAAGGAGCTTAATTTTTCTCTAAAATCGATTTAAGATCAGGATATCATCAATTAAAGGTACAGGAAGAGGACATTCCTAAAACCGCATTCAGAACAAGGTATGGTCATTATGAATTTGCTGTCATGCCATTTGGTTTAACCAATGCCCCAGCTGCATTTATGGACATGATGAACCGAATATGTAAGCCATATTTGGATAAATTCATAATTGTCTTCATCGATGATATTCTAATTTACTCTAAGAATAAAGATGAACATGCAAAGCATTTGCATTTACTTTTAAGTCTATTAAGAAAGGAAAAGCTTTACGTAAAATTTTCAAAGTGCGAGTTTTGGTTAAAGCAGGTACAATTTCTTGGACATTTAGTTAACCATGAAGGAATCCATGTGGATCCAACCAAGATCGAGGCGATTACCAAATGGAAAACCCCTGAGTCACCAACCGAGGTTAGAAGTTTCCTAGGATTGGCCGGTTATTATAGAAGATTTATCCGAGATTTTTCTAGAATAGCCATTCCTTTAACCAAGTTAACCTGTAAATCCATTAAGTTTGAATGGGGACCAAAACAAGAAGAAGCCTTTAGAATCCTTAAGCAAAGATTGACCCATGCACCTATACTAGCGTTACTAGAAGGAACTGAAGACTTTGTAGTCTTTTGTGATGCTTCTAAATTAGGTTACGGATGCGTGTTCATGCAACGTCAAAAAGTTATAGCTTACGCCTCTAGACAGCTTAAGAATCATGAAGAGAATTATTCAACCCATGATTTGGAATTAGGAGCCATAATTTTTGCCCTTAAGATTTGGAGACATTATCTCTATGGTAGTAAGTTTACCGTACACAGATCATAAGAGCTTAAGATATGTTTTCGGGCAAAAAGAGCTGAATATGAGACAAAGACGCTGGATGGAATTGCTTAGTGATTATGATTGTGATATCCAGTATCATGCAGGAAAAGCCGACGTAGTGGCTGATGCTTTAATTCGAAAGTATCACGAAAAGCCAAAAAGGGTAGGTTCTCCTAAATTAAATCTACAAGTAGATTTAAACGATCAAATTAAAAGAGCACAAGAATCAGTAATCAAGGATGATACTGAAAAATTAAAAGGGATGATTAAGGAATTAGAACAAGGAACAGATGGAATTTGGAGATTCCATAAAAAGAGAATTTGGATACCTAAATTAGGAAATTTACATCACCGTATATTAGAAGAAGCCCATAAGTCTAAATATACGATGCATCCTGGAAGTGATAAGATGTACCAGGATTTAAGGAAAAATTTCTGGTGGATAGGAATGAAAAAGGATATAGCAGCTTATGTTTCTAGATGTTTAACTTATTCACAAGTCAAAGCTGAACAACAGAAACCCTCAGGATTGTTGCAACAATTGGAGATGCCAGTTTGGAAATGGGAATTGATAACAATGGATTTTGTTACCAAGTTACCCAAAACAAGAAAGGGTAATGATACAATCTGGGTGATTGTAGATAGGCTAACCAAGTCAGCTCATTTCTTACCAATGAAGGAAACTTTTAGTACGGAACAATTAGCCAAATTGTATGTAAATGAAATTGTTTCATTACATGGAATACCTTTATCAATTGTTTCTGATAGGGATTGCCGTTTTACCTCTCATTTTTGGTCAAGTTTCCAAAAAGCAATGGGAACCAAGTTGAATCTAAGCACAACTTATCTTCCTCAAACGGATGGACAAAGGGAAAGGACAATTCAGACAATGGAGGATATGCTTAGAGCTTGTGTAATTGATTTCGGAGGTAATTGGGACGATCACTTACCTTTAATAGAATTTTCTTACAATAATAGTTATCACACAAGTATCAATGCTGCCCCATTCGAAGCACTCTATGGATGAAAGTGCAGAACCCCAGTCTGTTGAACAGAAATTGGGGAAAGCAACTATCTGGACCTGAGATAGTACAGAAAACAACCGATAAGATCATTCAAGTCAAGGAATGACTGAAAGCCGCACAAGATCGACAGAAGAGCTATGCTGATAACAGACGTAAGCCGTTAGAATTCCAAGTAGGTGATAAGGTATTGTTAAAAGTCTCTCCTTGGAAAGGAGTGGTAAGATTCATCAAAAGAGGAAAGCTAAGTCCCAGGTATATTGGACCTTTTGAGATTATTAGAAGAATAGGATCTGTAGCCTATCAGCTACAACTGTAAGACGAAATGGTAGGAATACATGATGTATTTCATGTATCTAATCTCAAAAGTGCCTAGCTGATGAATCACTTGTAGTACCTCTTAAGGATATAGAGGTAAATGAACAACTCAAGTTTGTAGAGAGGCCTCTACAAATTGAAGATAGGAAAATTAAGAATCTCAAGCATAAGAGATTAGTTCTGGTTAAAGTGAAGTGGGACTCCAAAAGAGGACCTGAATACACATGGGAGCTTGAATCAGAAATGCAAAAGAAATATTCGTACTTGTTCCAGTAGATCTCGAGGACGAGCTCTAAAACAAGGTGGGTTGGATGTAACAATCCTCAAGAAAACCGACACCCTCGATTATTTTTTTTCGCCACCCTAAAAATATTTGAATTGTCCTAATATGTCTTAAATATACCCCATATGTGAAAACCAAGCCCGAAATATAATATGACATTAAAAATAATTAAAAACAAGTTTATTTAAGTTGAGACGGGCCGCGTAGGACCCCACCTCAACATTCACGCGGGTGGTATAGAGGTTTTAATCAGATTTTGTTAAGCCATAAGTTGAGGCGGGCCGCGTGAACCCCACCTCAACCTTACGCGGGCCGCGTGAGATCAGAATTGTGGCGCAGCCCTGGGCCGCCACGTGGCCCAACACCCGGCAGACCTATACATCGACTCAGCCCAGCTACATGTTTGACCAAGGTTGACCCGGGGCGCGTAAACCTTGTCTTTGCTTTACGCGTGCCGCGAGAAAGACAGATTACAGCCCTATATAAGAGGGCAACAGGCCTTCAGTTCCGATCGTTCAAAATTTCTTTTCTTTCTCTCAAAATTAAATAGGGGGCATTATACTCGAGTCTAATACCCCCTAAATAGCGAGGTTCTGCTACGATGTAAGTATTATAACCCCTGGAGACGTATTAGATACTTTGCCCGATTGATCTAGGGTTTCGTAACGGCTGTCGTGGTTCTGCCCGACGTAGTCGTTGGGATACCGTCTCGTGGAGGGTATTACTAATGTTAAAATGGGCTATTATACTAACACACGTGCATTTGTGTAATTTATAGATTATTCCCAGGAAATCCTTACTGAAAACCCTAAAACAGCAATGTGAGTTGATCCTCTTTTTGTAAACCTATTTTGTGAACTGTTTTTACAAAACCCTAAATACCTTTCCATGCGAATAACAGTTATAGGATTTATTCCTATAAAAGTGTGTATACTGGAAACTTGGGTTTTACCCATGTGTTTAATGTTATAAAATGTGGTGGTTTACTCTGATAAAATATTTCCTAACTACGGTCCTGATGAAAATTTCCGCTGCCAAATTAGACAATAACGTGATACCACCGAAACTGGCTCGCGGGCGCCCGTTCCCGGGGACTAGGGATCGGGGGTTGCGACAAAGAAGCTGCTTACGCCATGTCATGGGCTGAATTGAAGGAGCTCATGAGGAAGAAATACTACTCCAGGGCTGAAATCCAAAAGCTGGAAACTGAATTTTGGCATCTCAAAATGGACGGACCAAAAAATTGCTGAATATGTGCAGAGATTTCATGATCTATCTCACGTGGTGCCATACATGGTTAGTCCGGAATTCAAACGCATTGAGCGTTTCATTTGGGGGTTGGCACCTCAGACTATGAGTATGGTAACATCGTCAAAGCCTGCAACAATTACTGAGGCTATTGATTTGAGTGTATCACTGACTGTGGAAGCTATTAGGTTAAACAAGTTTTCAATCTCTGACTAGAAAAAGAAGGAGACCCATGTTGAGTCCTCGGGAGAGAACAAAAGGAAGTTCTCAAACTTTAAGAAGGGTACAAGCAGTGCCAACAAGAAGAAGGATGCGAACCCATCGGTCGAGGTCAAGACTGGTGCTGAAGTCAAATGGAAGGGATATATGGGCGCTCTGCCCAAATGTGATGTATGCCAGTACCATCATTCCGGCCAGTGCAGGTTAAGGAAATGTGAGTCTTATGGGAAGACTGGCCATTCAAAGGAAACATGCTGGGCTGGTACTGGTGTTGGTCGTGGTAATCAAAGAGGTTATGGAAATGGCAATGGAAACCGCCCGCAAGGAGGAAATGGCGGGAATGGAAATCGTGGAAATGTTGGGAATCAAGTTGGTAACCGGGGAGCAAACAACAATCGAGGTGGTAATGGGAACGGTAATGGTCAAGGACCAGGTTGGAGACATGGGGCACTTTAAGCGAGAATGCCCAAAGCTCAATCAGGCACAAGGAAGACTTTTCAACATAGGAGCGAGAGAAGCTCGCCAAGATCCAAATGTGGTTACTGGTACGTTCCCTATCAATCAATGCTTTGCATCTGTACTGTTTGATACTGGTGCCGATTATAGTTTTGTATCGCTAGAGTTTAAGAATATACTTGGGTTGGTAGGCAGTAAGCTAGATATCCCATATTCGATAGAACTAGCAAATGGAAAGCTAGTTGAGGCAAATGAAGTCATCAGAGGATGCGTGATAGAACTGAGAGAACACGAGTTTACACTGGATCTACTGCCAGTCGAGTTGGGAAGCTTCGACATGGTAGTAGGGATGGATTGGTTGTCAAGCAACAGAGCCGAGATTGTATGTCATGAGAAGATCATACGCATTCCAAAGGCGGATGAAGAAACGATTGTGGTACATGGAGAGAAGCGCGATACGCCTCTAAGGATCATTAGTTGCTTGACGGCTAGAAAATGTTTGAAGAAGGGATGTGTTGCCTTCTTGGCACACATTGTGGATAAGGAAGCCGCTGAACCGAAACTAGAAGATATTCCAGTCGTAAAGGAGTATCCTGAAGTCTTTCCAGAAGACTTGCCAGGATTGCCGCCGCAAAGGCAAGTCGAGTTTCACATTGACTTAGTTCCAGGCATCGTGCCTATAGCTAAGGCACCTTATCGACTTGCGCCTTCGGAAATGCAGGAGTTGTCGACGCAACTTCAGGAATTGTTAGACAAGGGATTTATCAGACCAAGCTTCTCGCCTTGGGGAGCTCCAGTCTTGTTCGTTAAAAAGAAGGATGGTAGTTTCCGCATGTGTATCGACTACCGCGAGCTGAATAAGTTGACTATTAAGAATCGGTATCCTTTGCCAAGGATAGATGACCTGTTCGATCAACTACAAGGTTCGAGTTTTTACTCCAAGATCGATCTTCAATCAGGCTATCACCAGTTGAGAATTCAAGAGGAAAGTGTTCGAAAGACGGCCTTTAGAACTCGATATGGACATTACGAGTTCCTGGTTATGCCATTTGGTTTGACAAACTCGCCAGCCGTGTTTATGGATTTGATGAACAGAGTCTGCAAGCCCTATCTCGATAAGTTTGTGATTGTGTTTATTGATGACATTTTGATCTACTCGAAGACGAAGGAAGAACATGAGCAACACTTAAGAGCTATTTTAGAGCTGCTTAAGAAAGAGAAATTATACGCCAAGTTCTCGAAGTGCGAGTTCTGGTTGCGAGAAATTCAGTTTCTTGGTCATGTGGTTAACGGAAATGGAATCCATGTGAATCCCACAAAGATCGAGGCGATCAAGAATTGGGAGACTCCGAAGACGCCAACCGAGATTCGACAGTTCCTAGGTTTAGCAGGATATTATCGCAGGTTCATTGAGGATTTTTCAAAAATCGCTCAACCGTTGACCTCCCTCACACAAAAAGACAAGAAGTATGAATGGGGAGACAAGCAAGAAGAAGCTTTTCAGTTGTTAATGAACAAGCTTTGCGACGCACCGATTTTGTCCCTACCCGAAGGCACTGACGACTTCGTGGTATATTGCGACGCTTCGCGTCAAGGTTTAGGCTGCGTGCTGATGCAGCAACAGAAGGTTATAGCATATGCTACTCGCCAGTTGAAGGTCCACGAGAAAAATTACACCACGCATGATTTGGAATTAGGCGCGGTGGTGTTTGCATTAAAGATCTGGCGACATTACTTATATGGCACGCGATGCACAATCTTTACTGATCACAAGAGTCTGCAGCACATATTTGACCAGAAAGAGCTTAACATGAGACAGAGACGATGGGTCGAGCTGTTAAATGATTATGATTGTGAGATTAAGTATCACCCAGGGAAGGCGAATGTAGTCGCCGATGCCTTGAGTCGGAAGGAAAGAATCAAGCCCATAAGGGTTTGAGCTTTGGAGATGATCATTCAAACAAACCTCTCATTGCGCATTCGTGCCGCGCAGAGAGAAGCTCTCAAGGAAAGGAATCTTGAAAATGAATATCTCCGTGGGATGGAGATGCAGTTGGTACCAAACGAGGAAGGAGCGTTGTGCTTCATGAAACGAATTTGGGTTCCTCTCTTTGGTGGTCTGAGAGAAGTAATTTTTGATGAGGCTCACAAGTCACGGTACTCGATCAATCCAGGATCGGACAAAATGTACCAAGATTTAAAGTACTTTTATTGGTGGCCAAGAATGAAAGGCGATGTCGCGACATATGTTGGCAAATGTTTTACTTGCGCCAAAGTAAAGGCCGAATACCAGAAGCCTTCAGGTCTTCTGCAACAACTGGAAATACCCAAGTGGAAATGGGAACATATTTCTATGGACTTTATAACGAAATTGCCAAAGACACCCAGAGGTCACGATACGATTTCGGTAATCGTAGACCGTCTGACGAAGTCTTCACACTTTTTGGCAATCAAGGAGAAGGATAACACGAGCAAGCTTGCTGAGCTATACCTGAGAGAGATTGTTGCACGGCATGGAGTGCCTCTCTCAATTATTTCTGATAGAGATGGAAGATTCGTGTCAAGGATTTGGCAATCCTTCCAAGAAGCATTCGGTTCTCAGTTGAATCTGAGAAATGCCTTCCATCCACAGACAGGCGGACAGAGTGAACGAACGATTCAAACGTTGGAAGACATGTTGCGAGCTTGCGTAATGGATTTAGGTGGAAGTTGGGACACTCACCTACCATTGGTTGAATTTTCATACAACAACAGTTATCATGCAAGCATACAAGCCGCACCGTTCGAAGCTCTCTATGGACGCAAGTGTCGATCACCGCTATGCTGGGCTGACGCGGGTGATAGACAGCTTGTTGGCCCCGAATTGGTCCAAAAGACGACTGATAGGATCATCCAGATCCGAGAGCGCATCAAGGCGGCTCGTGATCGTCAAAAGAGTTATGCGGACCAAAGAAGGAAACCTCTGGAGTTTGAGGTGGGAGATATGGTTTTGTTAAAGGTTTCACCCTGGAAGGGTGTAGCACGCTTTGGGAAGCGTGGGAAGTTGAACCCTAAATACATCGGGCCATTCAAAATCCTGGAGAGGATTGGTCTTGTAGCTTACAAGTTGGATCTACCCGCAGAGCTGAATGATGTTCATGATACATTCCATGTATCAAATTTGAAAAAGAGTCCAACTCAAGAAACAGTGGTCATTCCTGCCGACGAAATTCATATTGACGACACACTCCACTTCACTGAAGAACCTGTTGAGGTTACTGAATGGAAGGTTAACAAGACACGCCGGAGTAGTGTCAAACTCATCAAAGTTCGTTGGAACGCGCGACATGGCCCTTAATTTACTTGGGAGCGTGAACACAGTAGTCAATTTCGATAATATTATCATTCCATCTTTACCTTCTGTATATTTACATTCACGTGTTTAGAATTGGTAATATGTTGACCGAGTAAGTTGGAGGTAACGTGAAAGTGGAGGAGCATGCAACTTTTACGTGGGTTGTTTTGGTTTATTTAACATGTGCTTATATTAGTCATGTTTATGTTTATTATAAATAGGTTAGAGTTACTTTGTTTTTGATGTACCCCATTAGTTAATATAGAAAGCTTTTCATCCTTTCTTTCTTTGCTGCACATTTACGTAATCATATATTTATTATTTGGAAGTGTGTAGTTAGTGATCTTGAGGGCCTGAACCAACACTGTGGTCTCGTATGAAACGGGTTGCTATGGGTGGAAAATCGAAAGCCCTACTCAACCACTTAACCATGAACCCACCAGAACCAACAAATGAGAAATATGAACAGTGGGAGCAAGACGATCTGATTGTATTCTCGTGGTTGATTCAGAACATTGAGCCTGCTATTTCTAGTAACCTTACTGAGTTTCACCATATAATCCTGGCCATTGATTTACACTTGAGTACTGATAATTAAGGGCTAGGATTAGTTCACTAGTGTTCACAATCAAGGGGGTTGTTCACTTATGAACTTAACCCTATAAAATAGTTGCCTTAAAACATACTCAAAACAGTTATTTAACTTATTATAAGAACACTGAAGAAAAGTTTCACACTGGCACAACCAAACTTAAAAAGTTAAAATGCATTAATGTTCATGTTTATATATTCTTTTAAGGTTTACAACATAAATTTTAGGTTGTGACATATTCTCATATTTCGTAAAGAATATCAATTGTACATCATCTACATTCAAATAAGATAAAACAGATGCCGTAAAACAAACCCAAAACAGTTATTTATTCAATCTAGGCACCAAAATTACACAAGAACATACAAAGAGATCCACCAAACTTACCCAAACTCGACTTACACAAAGACCTGGAACCTTCTCCATTCATCCCACGTAACCGAAGATTCTCTTGATTGAGCTTTCACCCAAAGATAGCTTAACGATTTTACTTCTACCGAGACTATTGATATCTCCGGCTGTGTATTCTCGAACAAAACCTAGTTGCTCATTCTCCATATACACCAAATCACAATCAAAACTAGAGCATGAATTGCCTTCTTCTTTTTTCTAGAACCTGGGCTGAGACCATGAAGGTCCAACAGATCCTTGAAGCGAATAAATGGTCACTCGACTCCGCGTACTCGCCACAAAACAAGCACGAGAGGTCTGGAACATTAATATTCTAGGCTGTGATATTATTCTCAGAATTCGTTAAGTCCAAAATATGCAAAACAAGTACTGCTCATTATGATATATTACAGTTTATATATAAAAAGTACCATTTCTATCCCACATCAACTAAGGAACAATCTTTCCTCTTCTTTATAAAACACATTTGCAAACCTCTAGTCACCGGGCTTGGTAACGCTTGCCTGTAACTCGTAACTCAAGTGAGGGTATTAAAGATTGTTGGACAGTGACTCAACCGAGTCAGATTGGTCCCACTGTTGCATAATCTGGCTTGCCCGTTCCAAGTTGTGAGTTGGACCATGTGGCTTGAGCGAAAGCTTGGGCCACATGGTTCCTAAAGCAGGGGGCACTGCGTAAGGCTGGTTTCACAGAGCTGCGAAAACCCCTCGCTCATGACAGTGGAAGCATGTAAATGAAGCCCAAATGATAAAGTGCCTTTCACATATTATGCATGTATGAAGAATATGGAAACACAAGCACCAGTGGTCTAGTGGTAAAATAGTACCCTGCCACGGTACAGACCCGGGTTTGATTCCCGGCTGGTGCACCTAGGAGCTGTGACGTTCTGTGCCTTTACTGTTGGTTGGGTCCAACATACCGTCTGATTTCTATCTGATTACAAAATAGGCCTCTCTGAGCTCTTTTTTCCTTCACACATGATTTTTTTGTAGCAATCTTGAAGAATCTTATTGTTTATATTGTTATCGGGTTTGCCTCGCTTAGCTCTTTTTTCCTTCACACATGATTTTTTTGTAGCAATCTTGAAGAGTCTTATTGTTTATATTGTTATCGGGTTTGTGGCCACTATACGCTGGCCTTATGGTGATTTATAGCACATATATGGTTTATACTTTCTACACACTACGTATTCACTAGTAACTCGCTAATTGTTTGCGTATATTTTCATGTAGACAAAAATGTGAATTCAAATTTCATGGATTAGAGAGTCGAAAGCCCAAGCTTGTTCAAGACATTGAGCTAAAATTTTATGCGTAGCATATATATGATTAAAGTATTGTAACGCAAAACATTACAATTAGAAGTTATGCACAATATTTACAAGTAGGGTAAATTCCCTGTGTCTGTTATTCAATATCTCAATTATATTTATAGATTACAATGGGTTGACTATTCTATATTTGTTACATATATTTACACTTAATAACAACTATTGTGCATATCTTCTAATACTCCTCCGCAGTCGAAACGGGAGGATCACGAATGTTGAGACTGGAACGAAAATCATCGAAGAGAATCTTGGGTAACCCTTCGGTGAAGATGTTAGCTATGTAGTAGCGTGATGGGACATGAAGTACTCGAACCAAACCGATTGCCACTTTTTCACGGACAAAATGGATATCAATTTCGATATGTTTAGTACGTTGGTGTTGCACAGGATTGCCCGTCAGGTAAATCGTACTAACATTATCACAATAAACGAGAGTGGCATGAGTAGGCAGATGATGTAATTCAAGAAGCAAATTCCGTAGCCAACATACTTTTGAAACGACATTGGCGACACCACGATATTCTGCTTCAGCACTAGAACGTGATATGGTTGGTTGTCTCTTTGACGACCACGAGGGGAAGTTGTCGCCCATGTATACACAATATCCGGATGTCTAGCGACATGTATCGGGACAACCCCCAGTCCACATCCGTGTATGAGATTAGCGAGCTAAGTGATGAAGCATGTAAATGAAGCCAAAATGATAAAGTTCCTTTCACATACCAAACTATACGTTTTAGAGCATGCATGTGTGTTGTGGTTGGGGCGTGCATATGCATATACACTTGCTGAATGGCGTAAGAAATGTCAGGTCGCGTGAAGGTGATGTATTGTAAGGCGCCCACCAGCCGGAGATACTCGGTGATGTCAGCCACAGGAGTACCAGAATTCCTGCTAAGTTTTTGTTGAGTGTCCACCGGGGTTGCAGCCGGGTTACAATCGGCTAGACCTGCTCGTTCTATTATTTCCATGGCGTATTTTGCTTGAGATAAAAATAGCGACTTGGGGTAATTGGTGACCGATACACCAAGAAAGTAACTAATCGGACCCAAATCTTTCATTGCGAACTCATTAGAGAGTAATCCCCTAAACTGACCACGTAATGCATTTGAGGAGGTGATGAGCAAAATGTCGTCAACATAAAGTAAGATGAAGGCCATGTGAGTTCCCTCTTTAAATATGAATAAAGAGTGATCGCATTGACTGTGACTAAAGCCGATAGTAGTGTGACAACCCTCTTAATTACAGGTATCCGTACAAATAATTAATATTGAATTGTGCTTAATGACTATGCTTAATTACAACTGGTGACTTAAACTGGTTTCTGATTTCTTATCATAGATACATGTGCATCACATTTCATATTGTCACATCACTTATTGCATACAAAACTTTAGTGACATAGACGATGCACAAAGCATAGCTAGCACAGTTAGCGGATAACTCAGAAACATGCTGACAATGTCAGTACATAGACAGACAGTGTTTTGAGACCCCGTAAGGGACAGAGTCAAGGTACTACACTAGTATGTTGTGTAGGGAAGTAAGGACCATAAAACTGCATCACTAGGTGATAGTTTAAGTGCCGGAAAGTGCCTTAAACCCACTCAAAGTGCAGAATTCTGCATTAATCAGCAAAAATCAGCATTTTAACATGCTAGTAACATGCAAAAATATGGCAAAATGGTCCTGTATACTTTCCTAGAGTTGGGAATTAAAAGTGTCACAAAAGGGTACTTAAAAATCACTATACGGAATAACTTGACACTTTAACGAACCGGTATCTAACCAAACAACCGGACATTACCCGGAACACCAAAATATTGCTAGAAGCATTGTTTTACTTTTTCTGAGCTAGTTATGGTTCCCGAACACCCTAACATACTACATAATGCAAGATACACATAAAACACTAGAAAACCCTAGCTAATTACCCACTTATCTTTACAAGTTACAATTAACCCCCCCTTCTTATTTACGGCCCAAGGGATGACCCCACCTCCCAAAATCCTACAAGATTACTTAAATCTTCAATGATTTCCTTTGGATTTGATTAGATTATGTAACGTACTATGGAGACATTAGAACCTTTGGATAAAACTCAAAATATGATTATAAGTAACCAACACCTTCATCTTCACTAATCACCAACTCTCTTCTCCTCTCTCCCTCCTATTCTCGGCCGGCCCCATCCCCATCCCCACACACCACCACCATTTTCATTTTTAGTTCACCCATTCCAAGCTCCTCACAAGGTGTAAGAAGCAAGGTTAGAAGGCTTGGAACTCTTGGAACTTGAAGGACCACTCACACAAGCTTTTATCCACTCCATTTACATCATTGTTCTTCCCTAGCTTAAAGCTAGTAGTAAGACTCTCTTGATCCTTGTTTTCTTCTATTTTGATTGGTTAAAGGATGTATTATGATGCAAATAACAAGATCACTAAAAGACATACACTTGAATCTTGAACATAAAGCTTACATATGATGATATATGGATGAAATGATGTTGTTTAGTGTATGAATGATGTTTGCTTGTTGATTTCTTGAGATGATGCTGTTAATCATCACATGAAGCTTGCTAGATGGTGATTAAACACATAATCTAGCAAGTGGGAGGATGATTATGTAACAACTGTTGGGTTTTTCACATGTTTATCAAAGTAATTTTATCTGAATAAAATTAAAACGCAACGGAATAAGGATTTAAAACATGTTACTTTGCAAGATTTAAAACCATTTTTAAATGCAAAAACCCAAAATCGGATCCATATATGACATGCATGCTATCAAAATACAACCATAGGGTGTTTTAGAATACAACCTTTCTTAGAGCAAGGAGATGGAAGATGATGATGATTCTTGAATGGAAATCTTCAATGGAGAAGACCTCAAGCTTGCATACCCCAAGCCTCTGACTAACACCTTATGTTGCTAGGATTTCTACACTTGAAACTCAAATGAAATACCCTCTTGATCAACCCACCTTGGCCGAAAATTTTAGAGAGTTTTTGAGCTCTTGCACTTGAAAAACTTCTAATGATAGATCATCACAAGTCTTACAACAACCTTTCTTAAAAGGATGAGAGAGAAAGTTGCCACCCAAATTTGCCAATCAAGCTTCATCTAGACATGTAAAATGCATGCAATATGATTGGACCAAAAAACTTGTGTGAGTTCCCATGAGGGGGGCGGCCTAGCTTTTATTTTTATAAAAAAATTTCAAAAATTTTCTTATAATAACAATTTAAGTCTTATATAATTTTATAACTTTTATAAAATTATAACATCTCATGTTTTAAGACTTATACAACTTTTATTAAGTCATTTAACCCATTAAATAACAAAATAAAATATTCTCTCAAAATAAATTATCCATATAATTTATTAGTTTGTCAAGTGCAATTATTTAGAAAACCAATTTCTAAATATTCAAAGTGTTAATATTTATTTGTTTGATCATATCATAAATAAATATTGTATGTGTTTGTCTAGCTTGTTATTGGGTATGACCCGACTTGGATCATAACGTACTAGCCACATCAATTTAATATGTGTCTTGGGCATATAGAGTCCAACAACAACATAGGATGATCATCTTCTTGCATGAACATGAACTTGATGAATAGAATGATTTCTTGAAAAACAATAATCAAAGTAACCTAGTAATCTTATAAATCTAAGATGTATGAATGGTTTTTCTAAAAGAACCAAGTTTAAAGTATGATTTTTGGAAGATCATGGTTTTTACTAAACTTGCACTATTTTTAGTGATAAAACAAGTGTACAAATGCTAGAGAAACAAGAAGAGTTTATAAATAAACATTATTGTAAAACATGTTTACAAGTTGTAAACATCTAAAACTTCCAAGAATGAGGTTTAACAAGGAGTAAATGTATTTTGGAGGATAACCAAACCCACTAAACACTTTACCATGTTACTACAAGTTTTTAATAAAAGATCAAGTTCATGTTGTTATGTTAAGTGTATAGTTTTTGCACTTGGTAAGTATAATATTGTTTAGAGTTGATTGTTGATTATTGTGTGTTGATTTTGAAAAGAAAATGATATGCTAAATAGCATGGACACCTCCATTTTCAAAGGAAACTATGGCGAAATTTTCTAAAAATGCAAACACTTAGAAAATATTTTCTAGACAAGTATGTTTTAAACTATGTTTTTCAACATAAACTTGCCATATATTTTTTTTTACAAAAATACAAGTATTGGAGGTTGGTTTTTGTAAATAAAAATGGATACATATATATATTTAGAATATATATTTTATATTAAGACACTTGTATGAATATTTGTACACTTTGTGGAGTAGTTATATTATCTTAGGGTAAAATAATATAACTGACAAATACCAAGAGTTTACAACTCCAAAATAATACCAAAAATCACAAGGAATGAAATATAAGTTACACACTTGATATTGTGAAAACGAACGCAAAAACGTAACTTATGAAATATTCTGGAAAATACCGTTACAAATATATTTTTGGTAAATATTATTTTGGATACAAGAAGTGAAAATATGATTTTTGTAAATATTACTAAGTTATATCATATTTTCGACAAAGAGAAAATATATTATTTTTTGGGAAGTTAAAATATATTTTCCTAGTATATTTAGAAGATATATGATTTTTGGGAAGAATATATATTTTCTTGGAATACAACACTTTTGACAAATAAGTTATATATATATTTTCTAAAGTGAGACTTAGAAATATATTATCTTGGAGAATACAAATGCAAGAATACAAAAGTACATGTATAAAATACCCCCATCCTTGGGAAGGAAATACGGAATTAAATACTTGAGAAGTATTAATACAAAAATATTGATTAAACAATTATTCCAACCCTAAATATAACTTAAAGTTAAAAAAGTATTATTTTAACAAGTGATTATGACTTGGAATAATATTGGGAACATTCGAAACGTAACTCAAAAACAAAAATACAAAAGCAAGGCACAGCCCGTTCGTCTAATAGACCCTAGCACGTTGTAGGTAGTCGGGTTTGCTGAAGAGAATTTGGGTTACGATCGAGAAGACACAATACTGTGAGTTCATGCCCCCCTTTTCTTTTAACTGTTTTCAGTTTTATACTTCGGGGGTGAAATACATGTTACGATTATTACAAACATTTTATACATGGTATGATTAGCTTAAGGAGGGTTTACTACTAGATCATGTGAAGGGCAGGTACAACACTTAAGGCCATTAATCCTCGTTGTAGAACCGAGGGACATGAGTGATAGATCTATTTGGGTGTAGCGAGCCCACACCCATGGGGACCAGGGTGGCCCATAGTGGTGACTATGTCTTCTAGCCGGAGGCCCGGTACAAATTTGCTAGGTTTAAATCTTCCTGCACCATTTCACAGATACCAATGGCCTTGCAAACCATTGGTGATCTCTTTTTCCTTATTGCGACATACCAGGGACTTTCATACATACAGACATACTTTAAAGGTTTATTCATACACATACACATGAACTCGCTCAACTTTTATTGATGTTTTTCAAACTACATGTATTTCAGGAAACTAGTGGATCTGGCATGGGCATGTATGTGTCTTCAAGCTGCATCGAGAAAAAAAAGATGTTACCCATGGTTGTTGAGTTTAGGGGATGTATCCTATTCCTGGACGGGATACATATTTCTAAACTCAGGATTTATTTAAAGTCTTTTGTGGAGTCTTTATGAACTCAGTTGAACATGTCATGGTTTGTAACTTAAATTGGTGTTGATGTTTTCAAGACAAATATGTTGTGGTATTTTCTAAACTTAATTAATGGGTAAACATCTCATGTTTTTATCATATAGCGTTGTTATGATTGAATGCTATGGTATTAACAAGTCACACCAAATAACCACGCTTCCGCAAAAGTCAGGGTGTGACTGCTTGGTATCAGAGCTTCGATCGTAGCGAACTAGGATTCCATCTCGAGTGTAGACTACAATCATTAGGGCTCTCACGAAAACATTTTTACATTGCATACACAAAATGTCCAGATCTAGGGAACAAACATTTTTACAAACAAAAGGGTACAAAACACATTTCAAAGGCTATATATTTATAATTCAGTCTTAGAGACTGGGGAGGCTCAGTCTTAGAGACTAGGGAGGTTCAGTCTTAGAGACTGGGGAAATTTAGTCTTAGAGACTGGGGAAAAATCGAGTCTTAGAGACTGGGTAGTCAGTTTGAGAAAGTGGGAAGGTTTTAGTCTGAGAGACTAGGGAGTTCAGTCTGAGAGGCTGGGTGGGATAGTCTGGGGAAGGCTAGGATGATTACATGTTTACATTGTTACTACTTACATGCTTACTTGATGATTGTTAATATATGTGCATATGTGTGATTGTTTTGTCACAGGCATTATGTCATCTTCTTCTGAGAGTGGAGTAGCCGACACGATAGACCTTATGGCCATAGTCTCAGATGATGAGATAGCCACAGACCCTGAGGTTTTCACTTCAGACACTACGAGCAGCGACGATGATGACTTTCAGCCCTTCGCTTTACCAGATTTTGGAGATGACATACCTATAGCTGATGGTTTTCATGACGGGGATCTACTTCTTGTCCCGATCCCTGCTCCTTTTCCTCTTGCTGCATTTCCTTTGGAGGATCTGCCTCTAGATGATATGTTTGACGACGACATCGATCTCTTTATCGAGGGTCCCCCTGAGGATGCCTAGGATGGCGGGGCTCCGGTTGATGATGATGTCGCTATTCCACTTGCAGAGATTCCAGTCGATGATGACGTTGTTGTTCCGCTTGTCGAGATTCCAGTCGCTGATATCATTGATGTTCCGTTGGTCGAGATTCCTGCTGTTGAGATCTCATCTGACCATTCCGGTCCTGACTCATTCGAGTCCGTATCATCTGCTACTTTACACGCACGGGGCGTGCATCATTATCCCACTAACACTGATTCTGACACAACGATGTCTGCCGCACCTATCTTTCCACGCGACTTTGACCCTGATCATGAGATTGAGTTTGTCCTGACGAGCCACCTTTTGAGGCACCTATCATTCCTGACGATCAGCTCTTTGATATACCCGCTGATCTTGAGTATGTTCCAGCTGACCCTGAGCCTGAGATTGTACCAGAGCCTATACCTGCTCACGACCCTCTACCTGTGCATGACCCTATCCCTACTGATGTACCTATTTCTGCACCACCTTTGCCTGACCCGATCCCTGTACTTGTTGATCGTGCTCCATTTGCTACCCATGTAGACCCCAGATATGCTCACACCCGCAATGGGTGGATTGAGGACGACAGCGACTATCCTCCTTTTGTTCGACCCGTTACTCCCCCACCAGCATCTACCCAGGCACCCGTTGATATCGCCCCATTTCACCCACATGAGTCCGACATTCACCCCACAGATCTACCAGTTACATTCCTTCAGGATATCCTTCCTCCCCATCCAGGGGAAGGACAATCGCGTCAGCAGCCCAGTCAGATACCTTCTGTGTCAGCAACCGATCATTTCATGCCACAGTTTACACACACCGCTCCTTCTTCTGCACCCACGGGCGAGCCACAGATTTGGTTTCCGCCCAACGTGATGCCTATATCTGATCCATACCATCCCTTCCACATTGGATACTCGAGGGATGAGTTGCTTTTGTCGCTACAGCTCCAGCAGGAGATCCTGTGTAGGAGAGTTATGGAATTAGAGAGGATCCCGCGTCCTCCGCCTTGTCATTGTCAGTCACCATTCACGACTCCACCGGCTCCACTTCTACCATATCCTGATTTTGATGTCCGTTTCCTCACTATGGAGTAGCAGATTGCTTACCTGCTGCGTATTGTTCATGCACTTGAGGATGATTTGGCGCATTTGCGCAGGTTGATTTTCGTTCCTCCACCTCCTCATCCTCCCCCATCAGCTTAGAGGTTTTTGGTTTTATGCAGATAGCATGTTTTGATGAGAGTGCAGCTATTGAGCCAGATTGCACAGCTTTTTGAAGACCACACTTTGACTCTTGACTTTTGATTGTTATAGTTGTTAGACGATTTGGACGGGGGTGATGTGACCCTACAGTCCCATTTTGATGTATGATACTATTGTGAAACTTGTAAAACTGTACTTGTGGTCTTGATATATGATAGCTCAATCGCAACATTCGCATTACATACATTGTTGGATTACTTGTTTGTGTTATAACATGGGATGTTATGTGTATACTTGTGTTGATAAATGTTATTACATGCACGTATTACATACATACTATACTTATTATGACCTGACCGACGGAACCTTCTTATAGAAGATGCCTCCACGAAGAGCAACTCGTTTGCCCACTACTGAGGCGGAGTTACAGGAACGGATTTCACAGGCTATTGCACAGCACGAGGCCCAGCGCTCAGAACATAGCGGGGGTACCTCTGGAAACAACCCACCCCATGGCTGTACCTATAAACAATTTCTAGACTGTAAGCCATTGAATTTTGACGGCACCGGGGGTGCTGTAGCCTTTGTCAGATGGACAGAAAAGACGGATTCGGTGATAAGGATGAGCAAGTGCGCTCATGAACAACAAGTCACCTACATCTCAGGACTCTTTCTAGATGGTGCCTTATCCTGGTGGAATCTTTAAGTCCAAACCCTAGGGGAAGAATGTAACAATCCTCAAGAAAACCAACGTCCTTGATTATTTTTTTTCGCCACCCTAAAAATATTAGAATTGTCCTAATATGTCTTAAATATACCCCATATGTGAAAACCAAGCCCGAAATATAATATGACATTAAAAATAATTAAAAACAAGTTTATTTAAGTTGAGGCGTGCCGCGTAGGACCCAACCTCAACATTCACGCGGGCGGTATAGAGGTTTTAATCAGATTTCATTAAGCCATAAGTTGAGGCGGGCCGCGTGAACCCCACCTCAACCTAACGCGGGCCGCGTGAGATCAGAATTGTAGCGCAGCCCTGGCCGCCATGTGGCCCAACACCCGGCAGACCTATACATCGACTCAGCCCAGCTACATGTTTGACCAGGGTTGACGCGGGCCGCGTAACCCTTGTCTTTTCTTTACGCGGGCCGCGAGAAAGACAGATTACAGCCCTATATAAGAGGGCAACGGGCTTTCAGTTCCGATCGTTCAAAATTTCTTTTCTTTCTCTCAAAATTAAATAGCGGGCATTATACTCGAGTCTAATACCCCCTAAATAGCGAGGTTCTGCTATGATGTAAGTATTATAACCCCTAGAGACGTATTAGATACTCTGCCCGATTGATCTAGGGTTCCGTAACGGCTGTCGTGGTTCTGCCCGACGTAGTCGTTGGAATACCGTCTCGGGGAGGGTATTACTAATGTTAAAATGGGTTATTATACTAACACACGTGCATTTGTGTAATTTATAGATTATTCCTTGGAAATCCTTACTGAAAACCCTAAAATAGCAATGTGAGTTGATCCTCTTTTTGTAAACCTATTTTGTGAACTGTTTTACAAAACCTTAAATATCTTTCCATGCGAATAACAGTTATTGAGTATTTATAAGAATACAATTATCGTGGGTATGTTGGGGTTTTGTATACAAAATTTGTTACCACCTTGTCAAGGAGTAACATTTCCACAAGTCAGGTCTGACAGTACCGACGGGTGATAATTGGTATAACTTGGAAACAAATGTAATTGCGAGATCGCCCTCAATACTGTACACTGTGAAATGGTTTTACTTAAATTTGATTAAACTGGGATTCACTCACCAGTATTTCCTACTGACAAAATGTTTTTAAAACGCGTTTCAGGTAACAAAATGTGAAGTGAAAGCCAAATAGAAGTCAGCTGGACAACACTGAAGGCTTGGAAAAGTGGCAATAAAGTTACCTAAGAATAAAATAGATGTTTTGTTAAATAAAATAGGATTTATTCCTATAAAAGTGTGTATACTGGAAACTTGGGTTTTACCCATGTCTTTAATTTTATAAAATGTGGTGGTTTACTCTGATAAAATATTTCCTAACTACGGTCCTGATGAAATTTTCCGCTGCTAAATTAGACAATAACGTGATACCACCGAAACTGGCTCGGGGCCGCCCGTTCCCGGGGACTAGGGATCGGGGGTTACGACAGAAGGTGGTATCAGAGCCATGCCACTGATTCAGCCAAAAGTGTTCCGCTGACACCAAAATTCAAAGTGTTAGGAAATAAATTACGGAAATACGTGCATAATTGTATTTTCTTGTTCTGTGTTATTTGACTATCTGTTAGTTTACAATATGAGCGACCAAGGACCATCTGACGCGTATTGTCAATTGTCTTAGTTCGCCTAGAAGCGAAGGCACCTCCTCTTCTCAGCCTGCCCTCTCGGGGTACTCTGCTGATACGGAAGAAGGAATCTTTGTGTTTAAGGCTCAATCTGAAGAGCCATTTCCTCAGAAAAAAGAGGGGATGGTTCAGTAGGGGAGCACACGAGCGTAGGAAACGTTTGAAAAAGTTACAGGAACAACGAGTGTTAGCCGCAGCCAAAAGAGAAACCGATGCCTTTGGCCAGGATATGCTCAATAGGGGTATAGCTAATATCCATATCTTAGCAACCACTGCAACTGACCCAAACCTGGAGCAAATGCTAGCACCCCAACCACAACCACCAATTTCTGACCAACCATGGAGATAGAAAACCCTGACAACCAAATAGAAATGTCTGATTTCAACCCGGAGGAGATACCTAGGGTACCTGCACCAAATCCCCTAGACCCAAACAATTACGACCCCTGGTGGGACGACGTTAGGGACTATGTGCAACGCTACCCGATACAGGAAAATGTGCCAATACCTAATCTAGGAGCCTACTCAGGGTTAGATCCTCAAGATCCCTATTACGATAATGATGCATACATTAGGGAGATCTTAGAAAATCCTTATCCATACCAGGCCCCATACCAGGAACCCACACCTCAGATTCCAAATCCAGTCCTAGAACCTGCACCCCCAATGAGTGAAGAAAACGTACAAGAACTTAGGACATTCAGTGAGGAAATTTTAGAAAGCAGTGAGAGAATGAGACAGGTAGGAGAGCGTCTCATATGGAAATACGACGAGCGCAATATGGATTTTTGGATGAATCCATATCCGTGAATGTGATGGTGGGAACGGTAGTAATAATAATAGTAATATAATAATAATATATGTGTGTATGTGTTAGAAAAAAAACTACGGATGCATATTACTAGTATTGTAACTTTACATTTCAGTCGGTATTGTAATTTTAATTTCAGTACTGGTGTGTAATAGACGTATACTATAAGAAAGAGTAAAAGTCGCAATGCTCGACGTTTTTGATCAACCTGTGTGTTGTGTGATTGGTTGTATTAAATATTATTTGTGATATTAATAAGTGGCAGTTGTTTAAAATTCAGATGGGCAACGAAGTGAATCAGGAAAACCAGAATGATAATATTCAGAACGACAACCATTCGAATAATGATAATCTGAATAATGAGAATCCGAACAATAACAATGGAAATCAAATGGATAATAGTGCCGTTCAACACATAGTGGCACAAGGAATTATAGATGCAATGCCATTTATTATTCAAACAGTTCAAGAAGCGAATAATAAAAGTAAGCATAACAGTAAGCGACCAATTGAACCATAACACATCGTGAACAATGGACCCGTACTTCAAGTGCCCATTCCCAAAAGAAGAAGAACCATGCCGTATGGTTGTTCTTACAAAGAATTCTGGTCCTGCAAACCAATAGAATTCTCGGGCAATGAAGGACCTATTGCAGCTTTACGCTGGATAGAGAAAACTGAGGCTGTTATGAAAATAAGCAAGTGTGCTGAAGAAGACAAGATAATGTTTGCTTCTAATCTATTTAAGAATTCAACCCTAGAATGGTGGAACACTATCCTCCGGTCAAGGGGAAGCGACAGGGTTTATAACATGGAATGGGAGGAGTTTAAAAATATGATAGAAAGGAAATTCTGCCCTCCCAATGAAAAAGAGCAGATAGCAAATAAGTTTTTGAACCTTAGAATGACCGGGGTAGATAGTAAGGGTTATACTACCACATTCTTTGAATATGCTAGAATAGTACCAACTCTTGCATCACCTGAACCAGTATTAATCTCCCGTTACATCTGGGGATTAATTGGAGAAATTAGGCATGTAGTCAAGGCAGCTAGACCCCAAACCATAGAAGAAGCTGTAGAACTAGCCAACACCTTGACTGATGAACTGGTGCGTACTAGAGAAGAAGATCTGAGGAGAAACCTAACCCAAAGGCCTACTCAAGAATTCCGTTATGGGAATTCCAACCGTAGGAATGTAGCTTCTACCTCTGCACCATATTGCAGGAACTGCAAGAAGACGCATTATGGGAAATGCTCTACTCACTGCAATTACTGTAAGGCACCAGGACACAGGGAAGAAGATTGCAGGAGGAAAAGCAATAATGGATTATGCTTCAACTGTGGAGAAAAAGGTCATATCAAGCCAAACTGTCCGAACTTAGCTCCAACTGCAAACAACAAGAACACTAAAAATGCTAGAGCATTTGTTCTAACTGCAGATGAAGCCAAGATGATTCCCGACGTTATAGCTGGTACGTTCTTAGTTAATGATATTTTTGCTAAAGTATTATTTGACTCTGGTGCGAACCAAAGTTTTATTAATACTCCGTTTTGCAAACTTCTAAATCAATCATTAACTAAACTACCACAAGAATGTCTAGTAGAGACAGCCAATGGAGAAACCGTCAGGATTTCTGAAATCTTGCAGGGAGCAAGAATAGAAATTTTTAATAAAAAAATTATTGCAAACCTCTACCCAATGAATCTGGCAGGATTTGATGTTGTGTTAGGAATGGATTGGTTAATAGCCAATAAAGTTAATATTTTATGTGATCAAAAGTCAATTCAAGTAAATTCACCAAGGGGTGAAAAGATCACAATTAAAGGAGATAAACCATCTAGATCCACTAAATTCATCTCTGTGATGAAAACTGCAAGTTATATAAGAAAAGGGTCTATAGTGTATTTGATTTCTATAATCACTAACACTAAAGGAAAAGAACTAAAAGACATTCCAGTAGTGTCCCAGTTTCCAGATGTCTTTCCAGAGGAATTGCCAGGACTGCCGCCAGACAGAGAAGTTGAATTCAGAATCCAGCTGCTACCAGGGACAGCACCGATTGCCAAAGCACCTTACCGTTTGGCACCAGCCGAAATGCAAGAACTGAAGAAACAATTAGACGAATTGTTAGATAAAGGATTCATACAACCAAGCTCAACACCATGGGGAGCACCGATTTTGTTTGTTAAAAAGAAGGACGGATCAATGCGTATGTGCATTGACTACCGTGAATTAAACAAGGTCACGATTAAGAATCGGTATCCATTACCAAGAATCGATGATCTGTTCGATCAACTACAAGGAGCTCGATTTTTCTCTAAAATCGATTTAAGATCAGGATATCATCAATTAAAGGAACAGGAAGAGGACATTCCTAAAACCGCATTCAGAACAAGGTATGGTCATTATGAATTTACTGTCATGCCATTTGGTTTAACCAATGCCCCAGCTGCATTTATGGACATGATGAACCGAATATGTAAGCCATATTTGGATAAATTCATAATTGTCTTCATCGATGATATTCTAATTTACTCTAAGAATAAAGAAGAACATGCAAAGCATTTGCATTTAGTTTTAAGTCTATTAAGAAAGGAAAAGCTTTACGTAAAAATTTCAAAGTGCGAGTTTTGGTTAGAGCAGGTACAATTTCTTGGACATTTAGTTAACCATGAAGGAATCCATGTGGATCCAACCAAGATCGAGGCGATTACCAAATGGAAAACCCCTGAGTCACCAACCGAGGTTAGAAGTTTCCTAGGATTGGCCGGTTATTATAGAAGATTTATCTGAGATTTTTCTAGAATAGCCATTCCTTTAACCAAGTTAACCTGTAAATCCATTAAGTTTGAATGGGGACCAAAACAAGAAGAAGCCTTTAGAATCCTTAAGCAAAGATTGACCCATGCACCTATACTAGCGTTACCAGAAGTAACTCAAGAATTTGTAGTCTTTTGTGATGCTTCTAAATTAGGTTACGGATGCGTGTTGATGCAACGTCAAAAAGTTATAGCTTACGCCTCTAGACAGCTTAAGAATCATGAAGAGAATTATTCAACCCATGATTTGGAATTAGGAGCCATAATTTTTGCCCTTAAGATTTGGAGACATTATCTCTATGGTAGTAAGTTTACCGTATTCACAGATCATAAGAGCTTAAGATATGTTTTCGGGCAAAAAGAGCTGAATATGAGACAAAGACGCTGGATGGCTTAGTGATTATGATTGTGATATCCAGTATCATGCAGGAAAAGCCACCGTAGTGGCTGATGCTTTAAGTCGAAAGTATCACGAAAAGCCAAAAAGGGTACGTTCTCTTAAATTAAATCTACAAGTAGATTTAAACGATCAAATTAAAAGAGCACAAGAATCAGTAATCAAGGATGATACTGAAAAATTAAAAGGGATGATTAAGGAATTAGAACAAGGAACAGATGGAATCTGGAGATTCCATAAAAAGAGAATTTGGATACCTAAATTAGGAAATTTACGTCACCGTATATTAGAAGAAGCCCATAAGTCTAAATATACGATGCATCCAGGAAGTGATAAGATGTACCAGGATTTAAGGAAAAATTTCTGATGGATAGGAATGAAAAAGGATATAGCAGCTTATGTTTCTAGATGTTTAACTTGTTCACAAGTCAAAGCTGAACACCAGAAACCCTCAGGATTGTTGCAACAATTGGAGATGCCAGTTTGGAAATGGGAATTGATAACAATGGATTTTGTTACCAAGTTACCCAAAACAAGAAAGGGTAATGATACAATCTGGGTGATTGTAGATAGGCTAACCAAGTCAGCTCATTTCTTACCAATGAAGGCAACTTTTAGTATGGAACAATTAGCCAAATTGTATGTAAATGAAATTGTTTCATTACATGGAATACCTTTATCAATTGTTTCTGATAGGGATAGCCGTTTTACCTCTCATTTTTGGTTAAGTTTCCAAAAAGCAATGGGAACCAAGTTGAATCTAAGCACAACTTATCATCCTCAAACGGATGGACAAAGCGAAAGGACAATTCAGACAATGGAGGATATGCTTAGAGCTTGTGTAATTGATTTCGGAGGTAATTGGGACGATCACTTACCTTTAATAGAATTTTCTTACAATAATAGTTATCACACAAGTATTAATGCTGCACCATTCGAAGCACTCTATGGACGAAAGTGCAGAACCCCAGTCTGTTGGACAGAAATTGGGGAAAAGCAACTATCTGGACCTGAGATAGTACAGGAAACAACCGATAAGATCATTCAAGTCAAGGAATGACTGAAAGCAGCACACGATCGACAGAAGAGCTATGCTGATAACAGACGTAAGCCGTTAGAATTCGAAGTAGGTGATAAGGTATTGTTAAAAGTCTCTCCTTGGAAAGGAGTGGTAAGATTCATCAAAAGAGGAAAGCTAAGTCCCAAGTATATTGGACCTTTTGAGATTATTAGAAGAATAGGATATGTAGCCTATCAGTTACAACTGCCAGACGAAATGGCAGGAATACACGATGTATTTCATGTATCTAATCTCAAAAAGTGCCTAGCTGATGAATCACTTGTAGTACCTCTTAAGGATATAGAGGTAAATGAACAACTCAAGTTTGTAGAGAGGCCTCTACAAATTGAAGATAGGAAAATTAAGAATCTCAAGCATAAGAGATTAGTTCTGGTTAAAGTGAAGTAGGACTCCAAAAGAGGACCTGAATACACATGGGAGCTTGAATCAGAAATGCAAAAGAAATATCCACACTTGTTCCAGTAGATCTCGAGGACGAGCTCTAAAACAAGGTGGGGAGGATGTAACCATCCTCAAGAAAACCGATATGTGAAAACCAAGACCGAAATATAATATGACATTAAAAATAATTAAAAACAAGTTTATTTAAGTTGAGGCGGGCCGCGTAGGACCCCACCTCAACATTCACGCGGGCGGTATAGAGGTTTTAATCAGATTTCGTTAAGCCATAAGTTGAGGCGGGCCGCGTGAACCCCACCTCAACCTTACGCGGGCCGCGTGAGATCAAAATTGTGGCGGAGCCCTGGGCTGCCACGTGGCCCAACACCCGGCAGACCTATACATCGACTCAGCCCAGCTACATGTTTGACCAGGGTTGACGCGGGCCGTGAGAAAGACAGATTACAGCCCTATATAAGAGGGCAACGGGCCTTCAGTTCCGATCGTTTAAAATTTCTTTTCTTTCTCTCAAAATTAAACAGCGGGCATTATACTCGAGTCTAATACCCCCTAAATAGCGAGGTTCTGCTACGATGTAAGTATTATAACCCCTCGAGACGTATTAGATACTCTGCCCGATTGATCTAGGGTTCCGTAACGGCTGTGGTGGTTCTGCCCGACGTAGTCATTGGAATACCGTCTCGGGGAGGGTATTACTAATGTTAAAATAAGTTATTATACTAACACACGTGCATTTGTGTAATTTATAGATTATTCCCAGGAAATCCTTACTGAAAACCCTAAAACAACAATGTGAGTTGATCCTCTTTTTGTAAACCTATTTTGTGAAATGTTTTTACAACACCTTAAATACCTTTCCATGCGAATAACAGTTATTGAGTATTTGCAAGAATACAATTATTGTGGGTATGTTGGGGTTTTGTATACAAAATTTGTTACCACCTGGTCAAGGAGTAACATTTCCACAAGTCAGGTCTGACAGTACCGACGGGTGATAATTGGTATAACTTGGAAACAAATGTAATTGCGAGATCGCCCTCAATACTGTACACTGTGAAATGGTTTTACTTAAACTTGATTAAACTGGGATTCACTCACTAGTATTTCCTACTGACAAAATGTTTTTAAAACGCGTTTCAGGTAACAAAATGTGAAAGCCAAATAGAAGCCAGCTGGACAGCACTAAAGGCTTGAAAAAGTGGCAATAAAGTTACCTAAGAATAAAATAGATGTTTTGTTAAATAAAATAGGATTTATTCCTATAAAAGTGTGTATACTGGAAACTTGGGTTTTACCCATGTGTTTAATGTTATAAAATGTGGTGGTTTACTCTGATAAAATGTTTCCTAACTACGGTCCTGATGAAAATTTCCGCTGCCAAATTAGACAATAACGTGATACCACCGAAACTGGCTCGCGGCCGCCCGTTCCCGAGGACTAGGGATCGGGGGTTGCGACAAAGAAGCTGCTTACGCCATGTCATGGGCTGAATTGAAGGAGCTCATGAGGAAGAAATACTGCTCCAGGGCTGAAATCCAAAAGCTGGAAACTGAATTTTGGCATCTCAAAATGGACGGACCAAAAAATTGCTGAATATGTGCAGAGATTTCACGATCTATCTCACGTGGTGCCATACATGGTTAGTCCGGAATTCAAACGCGTTGAGCGTTTCATTTGGGGGTTGGCACCTCAGACTATGAGTATGGTAACATCGTCAAAGCCTGCAACAATTACTGAGGCTATTGATTTGAGTGTATCACTGACTGAGGAAGCTATTAGGTTAAACAAGTTTTCAATCTCTCACTAGAAAAAGAAGGAGACTCATGTTGAGTCCTCGGGAGAGAACAAAAGGAAGTTCTCAAACTTTAAGAAGGGTACAAGTAGTGCCAACAAGAAGAAGGATGCGAACCCATCGGTCGAGGTCAAGACTGGTGCTGAAGTCAAAGGGAAAGGATATATGGGCGCTCTGCCCAAATGTGATGTATGCCAGTACCATCATTCCGGCCAGTGCAGGTTAAGGAAATGTGAGTCTTATGGGAAGACTGGCCATTCGAAGGAAACATGCTGGGCTGGTACTGGTGTTGGTCGTGGTAATCAAAGAGGTTATGGAAATGGCAATGGAAACCGCCCGCAAGGAGGAAATGGCGGGAATGGAAATCGTGGAAATGTTGGGAATCAAGCTGGTAACCAGGGAGCAAACAACAATCGAGGTGGTAATGGGAACGGTAATGGTCGAGGACCAGGTTGGAGACATGGGGCACTTTAAGCGAGAATGCCCAAAGCTCAATCAGGCACAAGGAAGAGTATTCAACATAGGAGCGAGAGAAGCTCGCCAAGGTCCAAATGTGGTTACTGGTACGTTCCCTATCAATCAACGCTTTGCATCTGTACTGTTTGATACTGGTGCCGATTATAGTTTTGTATCGCTAGAGTTTAAGAATATACTTGGGTTGGTAGTCAGTAAGCTAGATATCCCATATTCGATAGAACTAGCAAAAGGAAAGCTAGTTGAGGCAAATGAAGTCATCAGAGGATGCGTGATAGAACTGGGAGAACACGAGTTTACACTGGATCTACTGCCAGTCGAGTTGGGAAGCTTCGACATGGTAGTAGGGATGGATTGGTTGTCAAGCAACAGAGCCGAGATTGTATGTCATGAGAAGATCATACGCATTCCAAAGGCGGATGAAGAAACGATTGTGGTACATGGAGAGAAGCGCGATACGCCTCTATGGATCATTAGTTGCTTGACGGCTAGAAAATGTTTGAAAAAGGGATGTGTTTCCTTCTTGGCACACATTTTGGATAAGGAAGCCGCTGAACCGAAACTAGAAGATATTCCAGTCGTAAAGGAGTAGGATTGCCACCGCAAAGGCAAGTCGAGTTTCACATTGACTTAGTTCCAGGCATCGCGCCTGTAGCTAAGGCACCTTATCGACTTGCGCCTTCGGAAATGCAGGAGTTGTCGACGCAACTTTAGGAATTGTTAGACAAGGGATTTATCAGACCAAGCTTCTCGCCTTGGGGACCTCCAGTCTTGTTCGTTAAAAAGAAGGATGGTAGTTTCCGCATGTGTATCGACTATCGCTAGCTGAATAAGTTGACTATTAAGAATAGGTATCCTTTGCCAAGGATAGATGACCTGTTCGATCAACTACAAGGTTCGAGTTTTTACTCCAAGATCGATCTTCAATCAGGCTATCACCAGTTGAGAATTCTTGAGGAAAGTGTTCGAAAGACGGCCTTTAGAACTCGATATGGACATTACGAGTTCCTGGTTATGCCATTTGGTTTGACAAACTCGCCAGCCGTGTTTATGGATTTGATGAACAGAGTCTGCAAGCCCTATCTCGATAAGTTTGTGATTGTGTTTATTGATGACATTTTGATCTACTCGAAGACGAAGGAAGAACTTGAGCAACACTTAAGAGCTATTTTAGAGCTGCTTAAGAAAGAGAAATTATACGCCAAGTTCTCGAAGTGCGAGTTCTGGTTGCGAGAAATTCAGTTTGTTGGTCATGTGGTTAACAGAAATGGAATCCATGTGGATCCCACAAAGATCGAGGCGATCAAGAATTGGGAGACTTCGAAGACGCCAACTGAGATTCGACAGTTCCTAGGTTTGGCAGGATATTATCGCAGGTTCATTGAGGATTTTTCAAAAATCGCTCAACCGTTGACCCCCCTCACACAAAAAGACAAGAAGTATGAATGGGGAGACAAGCAAGAAGAAGCTTTTCAGTTGTTAAAGAATAAGCTTTGCGACGCACCGATTTTGTCCCTACCCGAAGGCACTGACGACTTCGTGGTATATTGCGACGCTTCACGTCAAGGTTTAGGCTGCGTGCTGATGCAGCAACAGAAGGTTATAGTATATTCTTCTTGCTAGTTGAAGGTCCACGAGAAAAATTACACCACGCATGATTTGGAATTAGGCGCGGTGGTGTTTGCAATAAAGATCTGGCGACATTACTTATATGGCACGTGATGCACAATCTTTACTGATCACAAGAGTCTGCAGCACATATTTGACCAGAAAGAGCTTAACATGAGACAGAGACGATGGGTCGAGCTGTTAAATGATTATGATTGTGAGATTAAGTATCACCCAGGGAAGGCGAATGTAGTCGCTGATGCCTTGAGTCGGTAGGAAAGAATCAAGCCCATAAGGGTTTGAGCTTTGGAGATGATCATTCAAACAGACCTCTCATTGCGCATTCGTGCTGCGTAGAGAGAAGCTCTCAAGGAAAGAAATCTGGAAAATGAATATCTCCGTAGGATGGAGATGCAGTTGGTACCAAACGAGGAAGGAACGTTGTGCTTCATGAAACGAATTTGGGTTGCTCTCTTCGGTGGTCTGAGAGAAGTAATTTTTGATGAGGCTCATAAGTCACGGTACTCGATCCATCCACGATCGGACAAAATGTACCAAGATTTAAAGTACTTTTATTGGTGGCCGAGAATGAAAGGCGATGTCGCGACATATGCTGGCAAATGTTTGACTTGCGCCAAAGTAAAGGCCGAATACCAGAAGCCTTCAGGTCTTCTGCAACAACTGGAAATACCCAAGTGGAAATGGGAACAGATTTCTATGGACTTTTGTAACGAAATTGCCAAAGACACCCAGAGGTCACGATACGATTTGGGTAATCGTAGACCGTCTGACGAAGTCTGCACACTTTTTGGCAATCAAGGAGAAGGATAACATGAGCAAGCTTGCTGAGCTATACCTGAGAGAGATTGTTGCACGACATGGAGTGCCTCTCTCAATTATTTCTGATAGAGATGGAAGATTCGTGTTAAGGATTTCGCAATCCTTCCGAGAAGCATTCGGTTCTCAGTTGAATCTGAGTACTGCCTTCCATCCGCAGACAGGCGGACAGAGTGAACGAATGATTCAAACGTTTGAAGACATGTTGCGAGCTTGCGTAATGGATTTAGGTGGAAGTTCGGACACTCACCTACCATTGGTTGAATTTTCATACAACAACAGTTATCATGCAAGCATACAAGCTGCACCGTTCGAAGCTCTCTATGGACGCAAGTGTCGATCACCGCTATGCTGGGCTGACGCGGGTGATAGACAGCTTGTTGGCCCCGAATTGGTCCAAGAGACGACTGATAGGATCATCCAGATCCGAGAGCGCATCAAGGCGGCACGTGATCCTCTAAAGAGTTATGCGGACCAAAGAAGGAAACCTCTGGAGTTTGAGGTGGGAGATATGGTTTTGTTAACGGTTTCACCCTGGAAGGGTGTAGCACGCTTTGGGAAGCGTGGGAAGTTGAACCCCAGATACATCGGACCATTCAAAATCCTGGAGAGGATTGGTCTTGTAGCTTACAAGTTGGATCTACCCGCAGAGCTGAATGGCGTTCATGATACATTCCATGTATCAAATTTGAAAAAGAGTCCAACTCAAGAAACAGTGGTCATTCCTGCCGACGAAGTTCATATTGACGACACACTCCACTTCACTGAAGAACCTGTTGAGGTTACTGATTGGAAGGTTAACAAGACACGCCGGAGTAGTGTCAAACTCGTCAAAGTTCGTTGGAACGCGCGACATGGTCTTTACTTGGGAGCGTGAACACAGTAGTCAATTTCGATAATATTATCATTCCATCTTTACCTTCTGTATATTTACATTCACGTGTTTAGAATTGGTAATATGTTGACCGAGTAAGTTGGAGGTAAAGTGGAAGTGTGTAGTTAGTGATCTTGAGGGCCTGAACCAACACTGTGGTCTGGTATGAAACGGGTTGCTATAGATGGAAAATCAAAAGCCCTACTCAACCACTTAACCATGAACCCACCAGAACCAACAAATGAGAAATATGAACAGCGGGAGCAAGACGATCTGATTGTATTCTCGTGGTTGATTCAGAACATTGAGCCTGCTATTTCTAGTAACCTTACTGAGTTTCACCATCAAATCATGGCCATTGATTTACACTTGAGTACTGACAATCAAGGGCTAGGATTAGTTCACTAGTGTTCACAATCAAGGGGGTTGTTCACTTATGAACTTAACCCTATAAAATAGTTGCCTTAAAACATACTAAAAACAGTTATTTAACTTATTATAAGAACACTGAAGAAAAGTTTCACACTGGCACAACCAAACTTAAAAAGTTAAAATGCATTAATGTTCATGTTTATATATTCTTTTAAGGTTTACAACATAAATTTTAGGCTGTGACATATTCTCAGATTTCGTTAAGAATATCAATTGTACATCATCTACATTCAAATAAGATAAAACAGATGCCGTAAAACATACCCAAAACATTTATTTATTCAATCTAGGCACCAAAATTACACAGGAACATACAAAGAGATCCACCAAACTTATCCAAACTCGACTTACACAAAGACCTGGAACCTTCTCCATTCATCCCACGTAACCGATGATTCTCTTGATTGAGCTTTCACCCAAAGATAGCTTAACGATTTTACTTCTACCAAGACTTTTGATATCTCCGGCTGTGCATTCTCGAACAAAACCTAGTTGCTCATTCTCCATATACACCAAATCACAATCAAAACTAGAGCATGAATTGCCTTCTTCTTTTTTCTAGAACTTGGACTGAAACAATGAAGGTCCAGCAGATCCTTGAAGCGAATAAATGGTCACTCGACTCCGCGTACTTGCCACAAAACAAGCACGAGAGGTCTGGAACATTAATATTCTAGGCTGTGATATTATTCTCAGAATTCGTTAGGTCCAAAATATGCAAAACAAGTACTGCTCATTATGATATATTACAGTTTATATATAAAAAGTACCATTTCTATCCCACATCAACTAAGGAACAATCTTTCCACTTCTTTATAAAACACATTTGCAAACCTCTAGTCACCGGGCTTGGTAACGCTTGCCTATAACTCAAGTGAGGGTATTAAAGATTGTTGGACAGTGACTCAACCCAGTCAGATTGGTCCCACTGTTGCATAATCTGGCTTGCCCGTTCCAAGTTGTGAGTTGGACCATGTGGCTTGAGCGAAAGCTTGGGCCACATGGTTCCTAAAGCAGGGGGCACTGCGTAAGGCTGGTTTCACAGAGCTGCGAAAACCCCTCGCTCATGACAGTTGAAGGATAACAGGCCGGGGCTCCATGGGTCCATAATATAATATCTACCGGGTTGTCTCAAATGAACAACCATCTTTTTTGGCTATTTAGATAATGAAAAGCTTCTGTGAGATATAACAATAATAGTAAATGTTTAATATAACAGTTGCTACTGAATAGCCCAAATTATATAAACATATCATTTATTTTATAAAGGAATAACACTTCTAGATTTACATTTTATAAATACATGTTTCTCTGAATAATCTAATTTGTTTCAAAAAAGACTAACTTAATAAACCAGGCTGCATTTAAAAACAAATTACTGCAAAGATAAATAAATAAAAAAATTGGAACTAAAAATTGTAGGACTTTCCCCTTGAGAGGGAGTCCTTCCAGAAATTCTCGACAGCCAAGGGAGACCCAAAGCCAAGGAGGGGGTTTGGAAATAGTTTTCAACCAGCAATTCACGCGCCTCGGTTATTACCTCATCAGCTGGGTCATTGCCCCAAGCGCAAAGATAATTTTCCAAACACTCCAACCCCCCTTTTTATACACCTCAGATTTCACTTCTTTTCATACACTCAGCCGATGTGGGATTAGTAACAAACTCACACTTCTTTCAATCTTCTTTCACAACTAATCAGCCTGCTTTTGATTACTTGTCTGCAATGCAGCTTTAATCACCGCAATATATATGGCATTCCTACTTGTATAGTGTTTGCTGGAACTTATCAATGGTAAGCATTGGCAGCTAGGAAGAAGATAAGCAAGCAACAAACTCTTTATAAATGGGGTGATTTTGACCGTTCAACTCGTGCCATGCTTTACCTCTAATGGGTCAAATTAGGTGCAAGTAGTTTTTTAAATGCAAAAAACCTCCTAAATCAACTAATTGATAAATATAAACATACACCATTTCAATTATATTTGGTCGGTGCATCTATTATTTATAGAAAGTTTAAAGTTGTCAACTTTGCCCCCATTTTATAAAAAAATTATACAGTATCACTTTGAACCCCTCGACTTTCTAATACGTGTCAGTGTAAATTTGACTTCGTCCACGTCTTACGTCACGTAAATCACTTGGCGTTATTGGTCGTTGTTCGGATGCTAACTTGCATAGATTTACAACTGACCTAACCAAGTTTCTTTAAACTTTTAATATTGGGCGGTAATTACTACATGTGAATGGTAATAAGAGGCAATTAAATTTCAAATGTTATTCTAATTAAGAACATTTAAATAACAATAAATCAACAGTATATGTAATAATAATACATGTGTATTTATCAGCTGTTTAAAGTAATAATAATAAAAATACATGTCTATCGTCCCTCATCCATATAGCATAGCACACATATACACATATTATTTCGATGAATTATAGTGTACAATATATAAGCATATGTTGCAGATAAAATAAAAGTTGGGATTCGACGGCATAATAAGAGGAAACGTGTATTCAAAATAAAAACTTTAAGATCCCATTAATACTTGTCACGGAAAAGGACAGGGTCTCCAATATTATGCATGTATGAAGAATATGGAAACACAAGCACCAGTGGTCTAGTGGTAGAATAGTACCCTGCCACGGTACAGACCCGGGTTTGATTCCCGGCTGGTGCACCTAGGGGCTGTGACGTTCTGTGCCTTTACTGTTGGTTGGGTCCAACATACTGTCTGATTTCTCTCTGAGCTCTTTTTTCCTTCACACATGATTTTTTTGTAGCAATCTTGAAGAATCTTATTGTTTATATTGTTAGCGGGTTTGCCTCGCTGAGCTCTTTTTTCCTTCACACATTGTAGCAATCTTGAAGAATCTTATTGTTTATACTGTTATCGGGTTTGCCTCGCTGAGCTCTTTTTTCCTTCACACATGATTTTTTTGTAGCAATCTTGAAGAATCTTATTGTTTATATTGTTATCGGGTTTGTGGCTACTATACGCTGGCCTTATGGTGATTTATAGCACAGATATGGTTTATACTTTCTACACACTACGTATTCACTAGTAACTCGCTAATTGTTTGCGTATATTTTCATGTAGACAAAAATGTGAATTCAAATTTCATGGATTAGAGAGTCGAAAGCCCAAGCTTGTTCAAGACATTGAGCTAAAATTTTATGCGTAGCATATATATGATTAAAGTATTGTAACGCAAAACATAACAGTTAGAAGTTATGCACAATATTTACAAGTAGGGTAAATTCCATGTGTCTGTTATTCAATATCTCAATTATATTTATAGATTACAATGGGTTGACTATTCTATATTTGTTACAAATATTTACACTTAATAACAACTATTGTGCATATCTTCTAATACTCCCCTGCAGTCGAAACGGGAGGATCGCGAATGTTGAGACTGGAACGAAAATCATCAAAGGGAATCTTGGGTAACCCTTCGGTGAAGATGTTAGCTATGTAGTAGCGTGATGGGACATGAAGTACTCGAACCAAACCCATTGCCACTTTTTCACGGACAAAATGGATATCCATTTCGATATGTTTAGTACGTTGGTGTTGCACAGGATTGCCCGTCAGGTAAATCGTACTAACATTATCACAATAAACGAGAGTGGCATGAGTAGGCGGATGATGTAATTCAAGAAGCAAATTCCGTAGCCACATACTTTTGAAACAACATTGGCGACACCACGATATTCTGCTTCAGCACTAGAACGTGATAAGGTTGGTTGTCTCTTTGACGACCATGAGAGGAAGTTGTCGCCCATGTATACACAATATCCAGATGTCGAGCGACATGTATCGGGACAACCCCCAGTCCGCATCCGTGTAGGAGATTAGCGAGCTAAGTGATGAAGCATGTAAATGAAGCCCAAATGATAAAGTGTCTTTCACATACCGAACTATACGTTTTAGAGCATGCATGTGTGTTGTGGTTGGGGCGTGCATATGCATACACACTTGCTGAACGGCGTAAGAAATGTCAGGTCGCGTGAAGGTGATGTATTGTAAGGCGCCCACCAGCCGGCGATACTCGGTGATGTCAGCCACAGGAGTACCAGAATTCCTGCTAAGTTTTTGTTGAGGGTCCACCGGGGTTGCAGCCGGGTTACAATCGGCTAGACCTGCTCGTTCTATTATTTCCATGGCGTATTTTGCTTGAGATAAAAATAGCGACTTGGGGTAACTGGTGACCGATACACCAAGAAAGTAACTAATCGGACCCAAATCTTTCATTGCGAACTCATTAGAGAGTAATCCCATAAACTGATGCATTTGAGGAGGTGATGAGCAAAATGTCGTCAACATAAAGTAAGATGAAGGCCATGTGAGTTCCCTCTTTAAATATGAATAAAGAGTGATCGCATTGACTGTGACTAAAGCCGATAGTAGTGTGACAACCCTCATAATTACAGGTATCAGTACAAATAATTAATATTGAATTGTGCTTAATGACTGTGCTTAATTACAACTGGTGACTTAAACTGCTTTCTGATTTCTTATCATACATACATGTGCATCATATTTCATATTGTCACATCACTTATTGCATACAAACTTTAGTGACATAGACGATGCACAAAGCACAGCTAGCACAGTTAGCGGATAACTCAGAAACATGCTGACAATGTCAGTACATAGACAAACAGTGTTTTGAGACCCCGTGAGGGCCAGAGTCAAGGTACTACACTAGTATGTTGTGTAGGGAAGTAAGGACCATAAAACTGCGTCACTAGGTGATAGTTTAAGTGCCGGAAAGTGCCTAAAACCCACTCAAAGTGCAGAATTCTGCATTAATCAGCAAAAATCAGCATTTTAACATGCTAGTAACATGCAAAAATATGGCAAAATGGTCCTGTATACTTTCCTAGGAGTCGGGAATTAAAAGTGTCACAAAAGGGTACTTAAAAACCACTATACGGAATAACTTGACACTTTAACGAACCGGTATCTAACCGAACAACCGGACATTACCCGGAACACCAAAATATTGCTAGAAGCATTGTTTTACTTTTTCTAAGCTAGTTATTGTTCCCAAACACCCTAACATACTACATAATGCAAGATACACATAAAACACTAGACTTTACACTTAACACCCTAGCTAATTACCCACTTATCTTTACAAGTTACAATTAACCCCCCCTTCCTTGTTTACGGCCCAAGGGATGGCCCCACCTCCCAAAATCCTACAAGATTACTTAAATCTTCAATGATTTCCTTGGGATTTGATTTGATTATGTAATGTACTATGGAGACATTAGAACCTTTGGATAAAACTCAAAATATGATTATAAGTAACCAACACCTTCATCTTCACTAATCACCAACTCTCTTCTCCTCTATCCCTCATATTCTCGGCCGACCCCATCCCCACACACCACCACCATTTTCATTTTTAGTTCACCCATTCCAAGCTCCTCACATGGTGTAAGAAGCAAGGTTAGAAGGCTTGGAACTCTTGGAACTTGAAGGACCACTCACACAAGCTTTTATCCACTCCATTTTCATCATTGTTCTTCCCGAGCTTAAAGCTAGTAGTAAGACTCTCTTGATCCTTGTTTTCTTCTATTTTGATTGGTTAAAAGATGTATTATGATGCAAATAACAGGATCACTAAAAGACATACACTTGAATCTTGAACATAAAGCTTACATATGATGATATATGGATGAAATGATGTTGTTTAGTGTATGAATGCTGTTTGCTTGTTGATTTCTTGAGATGATGATGTTAATCATTACATGAAGCTTGCTAGATGGTGATTAAACACATAATCTAGCAAGTGGGAGGATGATTATGTAACAACATAGGATGATTATCTTCTTGCATGAACATGAACTTAATGAATAGAATGATTTCTTGAAAAACAATAATCAAAGTAACCTAGTAATCTTATAAATCTAAGATGTATGAATGGTTTTTCTAAAAGAACCAAGTTTAAAATATGATTTTTGGAAGATCATGATTTTTACTAAACTTGCACTATTTTTAGTGATAAAACAAGTGTACAAATGCTAGAGAAACAAGAAGAGTTTATAAATAAACATTTTTGTAAAACATGTTTACAAGTTGTAAACATCTAAAACTTCCAAGAATAAGGTTTAACAAAGAGTAAATGTATTTTGGAGGATAACCAAACCCACTAAACACTTTACCATGTTACTACAAGTTTTTAATAAAAGATCAAGTTCATGTTGTTTTGTAAAGTGTATAGTTTTTGCACTTGGTAAGTATAATATTGTTTAGAGTTGATTGTTGATTATTGTGTGTTAATTTTGAAAAGAAAATGATATGCTAAATAGCATGGACACCTCCATTTTCAAAGGAAACTATGGCGAAATTTTCTAAAAATGCAAACACTTAGAAAATATTTTCTAGACAAGTATTTACAAGTATGTTTTAAACTATGTTTTTCAGCATAAACTTGCCATAAATTTTGTTACAAAAATACAAGTATTGGAGGTTGGTTTTTGTAAATAAAAATGGATAAATATATATTTAGAATATATATTTTATATTAAGACACTTGTATGAATATTTGTACACTTTGTGGAGTAGTTATATTATCTTAGGGTAAAATAATATATAACTTACAAATACCAAGAGTTTACAACTCCAAAATAATACCAAAAAAAAAACCAGGAATGAAATATAAGTTACACACTTGATATTGCGAAATCGAACGCAAAAACGTAACTTATGAAATATTATACGGTTACAAATATATTTTTGGTAAATATTATTTTGGATACAAGAAGTGAAAATATGATTTTTGTAAATATTACTAAGTTATATTATATTTTCGACAAAGAGAAAATATATTATTTTTTGGGAAGTTAAAATATATTTTCCTAGTATATTTGGAAGATGTATGATTTTTGGGAAGAATATATATTTTCTTGGAATACAATACTTTTGACAAATAGGTTATATATATATTTTCTAAAGTGAGACTTAGAAATATATTATCTTGGAGAATACAAATGCAAGAATACAAAAGTACATGTATAAAATACCCCCATCCTTGGGAAGGAAATAAGGAATTAAATACTTGAGAAATATTAATACAAAAATATTGATTAAACAATTATTCCAAAACTAAATATAATTTAAAGTTAAAATAAGTATTATTTTAACAAGTGATTATGACTTGGAATAATATTGGGAACATTCGAAACGTAACTGATGTGTACAAAATGCAACATATAAATTACATAAATTGTGGCATAAAACTAACCCTTTTTAATAGTAATGTTGGAAAAAGTATGCTTTTGTCTTCCTTTTGTATTTTCAGGATTAAATGAGCTCAAATGAACAAAAGAAGCAAAAAGACAGCTAAATCTAACATGAATACAAGAAAAGGAACAAAAGTGGCATGCCCGACCTCCCGACAGCATCTTCCCAAGCAAAACAAAGAAGATAGAAGACTGAACACGCCTCGTGCTCAGTGAGCACGGGGCCGTGCCCAAGGGTCAACAGAAAAGACAAACTCATAGAAGCTTCTGTTGCCTACCACGGGGTCGTGCCCAGCAGACACGGGGGCGTGGTCAACTTCATACAGGCGCATTTATTGAAATTGCGAATTACAATTAATGAAGAGAGACACGGATGGACACGGGGCCGTGCCCAGCGGACATGGGGTCGTGCCCGAGCTTCTGTTCAGCCTATAAATAGGAGTGTTTGGAGCTCTTGCAACTCATCCCTTGGCACACCACCTCTCTCACACTTCACCCACCACCCACCACCATCACAACACCATCATCCCCCACCATCATCCATTGTCCATTGTAGAGTGTATGAGTCGTCTCGGGATCCAAGATTGATCGTAAGAGTTCTTGACAATCAAAGGCCATGTTTTTCTAAGTCTCTTACATCACTTGGTGATGACAAGTGTTTAGTGTAATACTTTTTATTTTTAATCTTTTGCACTTTTTAATTGGTTTTGTATTAATGACTTTAATTACTAGTTTCTTATGTTGAAGGTGATTCTTCCTTATCGTTTGTCCGTGGTGTTGTCTTGGCATTATTTTACTGTCTATATAAAATAAAAAATTTTCACCATTCATATCTCCACGGTCTATATGGAGGTATGTTGGCTACCTGGTCGGGGGTTAAGGGAACGGTTTGGTAAGAGTCTTGCCATTGTTCAGTTTATAGATCCTGCAAAGGACCTGGGTTAAATTTAGTAGGACCTCCTTCAATACCCAAAGGTATTGGATGGCGGGGGTCCAAACTCTTTGACCCCCTCATAAGTTAAAATACTATTAAAACTTTAACCCGGCTACTTAGGACTGTATCCCTGCTGACTCAGACTACTTAGCCGAGGGTAACGTCGCCTCCAAAAGAGGGGCCTACCACATTATGCATTAATAACTTAATTAATTATCTTTCAATAATCCGACCCTTTTGGATTGTATCCTTGCTGACTCAAACTACTGGGTTGAGGGTAACGTCGCCTTCAAAAGAGGGGCCTACTACAATAACTAAGATAATCTCTTAAACAAGTGCAAAAGTGCGAAAATAATCAAAGGTTACACTACACACGAGTCGGATCCAAGTGATTCATCTTGTCTATCTGTTTTATTTTTATTTTATTTTTTAGCACTTTAGTTAGTTTTATTTTCTTAGTTTAAAAACCTTTTTTTCTAACATTTTGATTGATTAGACGTTGAGGATAATCCGGTACTAAAAGCTCTTGTGTCCTTGGATGACCTCGGTATCTTACCAACACTATACTACATCCACGATGGGTGCACTTGCCCATATGTGTGTTTAGTGTTAGTAAATATCGTGTTTTATAAATTTAAAGCTTGGCTAAAAAGTGTAAAAAGGGCTTAAAATATATACCTAAAACATATACACCCTTACGCACATCAAGTTTTTTTGGCGCCGTTGCCAGGGACACAAGGATTTTAAGAAAGTTAGGAATCAACGGCCTATTCATTTTTTCTATTTTCTTTTTATTTTTTTAGGATTTTCTTAATTTTTCAGCTTCTGCAGGGCTCATCACGGGCCGTGTCTGGTCGGACACGGGTCGTGCCTATCATTGTCACTGGCAGTTTTTATTTTCCGAAGTTACAGAGGGCTGAGTACGGGGCCGTGTCGGTACAACATGGGGTCGTGTCCAACTTTCCAGTAACAGGGATCCGGAAAACAATCACTGTATCTCTGACCACGGGTCGTGTTCACTGAGCGCGGGGCCGTGGTGAACTTTCTGACCAACATTCTTTTCTGTTTTTATTGCAGGACTTGGAACCGGACGCCATATCTGAACCTTCTACGTAGTGTATGAGCTCCAGTTCTAATAGAGACATAAAAAAACCTCTAGAAACCCGAACGCTTTCTTAGAAAAAGACTTAAAGCTAAAAACCAAGAGAAGGTTTCGGGGGACCTACTTACAATGGCGGACCAACGTACCCTTATGGATTACCTACGGCCCACCGTGGGTAATCTCGGCGCCGCTATCAATGCACCGAGTGTTGAAGCTAACAACTTCGAACTTCGGCCACATTTGATTCAAATGCTTCAAAACTCTGCAACCTTCCATGGGCTTACGGGCGAGGATCCCCATCTACATATTACTGATTTCTTAGAAATATGTGATACCCTTCGGATCAATGGAGCATCAAATGACGCCATCTGCCTTTGAATGTTTCCATTTTCACTAAAAGACCGAGCGAAAGCTTGGCTCAACGCCCTCCCAGTTGGTTCGGTAAACACCTGGGATGAACTAGCCCAAAAGTTTCTATATAAGTATTTCCCTCATGCTAAAACGGCTAAATTAATGACTGAAATCAATACAAATTCACAAGAGGATGGGGAATCCTTATATGAAACTTGGGAATGGTTCAAGGAGCTATTGCGAAAGTGTCCCCATCACGGTCTTGCGGTATGGCAACAAGTATCCACGTTCTATAATGGGTTGTTGCCACGCACGAGACAAACACTTGACTCTAGCTCCGGGGGACTTTTAGGTAATCGCCGCCCACATGAAATATACAGTCAAATCGAGAAAATTGCTCAAAACAATTTTCAGTGGCACACTCCCCGAGGCAATAAATCTATTGCCCCGGGCGCCCATAAGGTTGATGAAAGCACTTCTTTACAAGCCCAAATCGAGGCCCTTTCTTCAAAAATTAAAAAATTAGAAATGACAAAAACGGTCTCGGTTATGGCTTGTGAAGGGTGTGGTGGGCCACATGAAAATTGGAGTTGTGTGAAAGAAAAAAGATGATCAACCAGAATCGGTAAACTACATTGATAATAGACCTAGGCCGTCGGGTCCTCCAACGGGTACCTACAACCAAGGATGGCGTAACCACCCTAACTTTGGTTGGCGAGAACCCGGCAATAGTAGTAACCAACAAAGCCTAAACCAACGAACAAACTTTCAACAACCAAGAAATGAGTTACAAAATTTCCCTCAACAACAAGGTGGATGAGAAAGGCTTGAAGATACTATATCTCGCCTCATCTCCGACACTGAAAAGAGAAACTCGGATCGATTTCAACAATTGGAATCGAATTTTAGAAATCAACAAGCTAGTATACAAAACATTGAAAAACAAATAAATCAACTAGCTCAAAATTTCTCCGAGAGACCACAAGGCGCGTTACCAAGTAATACCGAAAAAACCCAAAAGCACAAGTTCATCTCATAACATTAAGAAACCGTACCGTGGGTCCCGCAGAAGCTCCGCCACCGCCAACTGAGGAAAGCACAACACCGCCCCAACAAGAGAAGGCTTCTCCTCTACTTAAAGAGCCTACCAAGGCTCCTCCGATTCCGTACCCCGGTAGGTTAATTCATCAAAAGACCGATGAGCAATTCGCAAAATTCGAAAGTCTACTAAAACAATTGCATGTTAATATTCCTTTTATCGAAGTCCTAACTCAAATGCCTAAATACTCAAAATTCATGAGGGACTTCCTCACTCATAAAAGGAAAATTGAATCATTGCAATTAGTTAACTTAGGCGAAGAATGCTCCGCCCTCGTACTCAACAAACTCCCCCAAAAGAAGATTGATCCCGGAAGCTTCACAATTCCTTGCTCGATCGGGGAATCCCCCATTCGTAATGCACTAGCCGTCCTTGGGGCTAGCATTAACCTCATGCTGGCATCAATGTTCAAACGACTCGGCTTAGGAAAAACGAGCCCTACCAAGAGGAGTATCCAACTTGCCGACAGGTCCTTCAAATACCCGCAAGGTGTCGCTGAAAATCTATTGGTCAAAGTCGACAATTTCGTCTAACCGGCCGACTTTGTCATACTAGATATGGAAGAAGACACGAAGTCCCTCTCGTATTAGGGAGGCCATTTCTAGCCACCGCGCAAGCAGTGGTAGACATGAATGACGGAACACTCACTTTGAAGTATGAAGTATGGGGATAAGGAAGTGAAGTTTGGGGTTGGGAAGAGAATAGAGGACGATGACCCGGTCAATTACATGAAGGTTATTGATTCGAGTTTGGATGATGTTCTCCGACGGTGCAACATGGGATGCAAAACATCCCGCTCGGAAAACATATAACCTCGCTTTGGGTCTAGCTAAGGACCCTTATAAACGTGGCGCACCACGGAGGTATTCCGCGGAACTATCCTTAGTTTAGTTTAATCTTTTAATTTAATTTTAATTTGCAGGAATAAAACACACTCGGGATGGTGAAGGATAACAAGGGAAATGAGAAACATCACCCCATACACGAAAACAGGGCCATCCGACAACAAATTCTTCATCACAGTAAGTTCAGCACGGGCCGTGTCCGCACAACACGGCTCGTGCAGAACAATCTGCAGAAAATCGCCCAGTTCAGGTAACTGAACACGGGCCGTGTTCATTGACGTGTTCAGGCTTCTGTTTCTTTTATTAATTTTTGTCACTGGCACCTGAACACGGGCCGTGCCCGGTCACCACGGGGCCGTGTCCAGGATGCCAGTAACATAAAATTTTGCTTTTAACACCCTTTTACACATTCAATCAACCTAAAAAACTTATTTTTGGGACACATTGAGGACAATGTGTAATTTAAGTGTGGGGGATGCTAAAACCTTGAATCTTGCAAGTCCTAATAACAAGCCTTATACAAAACTCTATTGGAACCGCTAATCACCCCAAATTTTTTCAAAAATTTTCATTTTTCTTTTTACTTGTCTAAGTTTAAGTTGGGAATTCAAGTTCTAACAAGGTTATATTTTTACAAGTTTACAACCGATAGCGTCGTGATAAAAAGAACCAACATAAGAATATTATGAAACGGCATGACAAGCTTAGTTAAAATTTGATTATATATACTTGATCACATAAAAACCCTTTTCCCACAAAAGTGAGTTTTGAGCCTTTATCGAGCATACAAATACATATCTTTACACTAAATGCTCATTTTTTGTTTCTTGTGTGAATAGCCACTTGGTTCGTATGACTCTAGAACTTGCCACAACAATACATTCCCGGTCCTTACCAACTTAAACCCAAGTAAGTAAATGATGGAGGCATTAGGACTAACCCCTTTTTTTTCTACACCATTATTTTTTTCATTTTTTTTACCACCTACCCAAAATCCCCCTAGTTAACCCCTTTGAGCCTAAACCTTTTCATTTCTTAACCCAAAACAAATCACCCTTTTTACCTACCTAAACCTTTTTATTTTAACCCTTTCTTTTAGTAACAACGTTCAGTTTTCTTATGTTGAAAAAAAATAAAAAAAAATAAAAAAATATATATGTATTTTGATGAAACCAAATAAACAAACAAGTCCATCAAAAATAGATTTGTTTGAAACAAATGGTTCATCAAAATGAAATAAAATTGTGAAAAATAAAAAGTCTTTCAAAAACCGACGTTTGTTACGCTTTTCGCCCTTTTACTAACCACTAACCCAACCACCCACCTTTAGCCCAAGCCTAACCCTTCACCCAAAAAGTCCTCTTGATATTTACAAAGCTATATAGTTAAAAATGAGGAGGATTCATTGATTGGCAAGCTTATGGTAGGAGTAAGTTCCATGCCGCTCTCGAGTGATTCACTAAAAATACACCTTCGGCCGAGTGTTGAGTGATTCCCCGTGAGGTATGTGAACTTGTATATAAATGAAATTTTAAAAAGGTATGTTATGCCCTAATAAGTAATTTATTTTATGAAACGTTTTGAATAAATCATGACGAATAGGATTGTAAATAAATAAAAATAAAACCTAAATAAAGAATCTTGGAAATCCCGACACTCTATGACAAGCCCCAAAAACCTTCTCTTCTACCCATTCCATTTGGGTGTGTAAGCCACATAATAAAGAGTATTGCTTGAGGACAAGCAAAGATTCAAGTGTGGGGGTATTTGATGTGCACAAAATGCAACATATAAATTACATCAATTGTGGCATAAAACTAACCCTTTTTAAGTACTAATGTTGGAAAACGTATGCTTTTGTCTTCTTTTGTATTTTCAGGATTAAATGAGCTCAAATGAACAAAAGAAGCAAAAAGACAGCTAAATCTAACATGAATACAAGAAAAGGAACAAAAGTGGCATGCCCGACCTCCCGACAGCATCTTCCCAAACAAAACAAAGAAGACAGAAGACTGAACACAGTGAGCACGGGGCCGTGCCCAAGGGTCAACAGAAAAGACAAACTCATAGAAGCTTCTGTTGCCCACCACAGGGTTGTGCCCAGCGGACACGGGGGCTGTCACACCCCGAAAAATCAGAGCTGGCGTGACTGGACCGGTATCTTCATTGCACAGCGGAAGCAAATAAGCTAAGACTTCTAGAAAGTGAACGCCCGCTAAGTACTCGAATACCCATGGGTTCTCCTATTCCAACCGTTCCATAGCTTTGAGAATTCAACCTGAGAAAGAACATGCGAAAAAGTCAACAAAAAGTTGAGCGAGTTCATAGTTTGTTTTGAAAAGATTTAAAATAAATCTTTTTTTTTATAACCGGTTTTAAAGTTGTTAAGAAAATATAGTAAAATTATTTTCTTGGCATGATATATGAAAAACTGTGAGTCTGGCCCACAATAATCTTTGTGCATTGCATGAGTGAGAGTGGGCCGAGCCCAAACGAACCTTTATAAGCAGGATCAGCGCGTCCTCTTACTTAGGTATAATTTGAAAACGTTACCAAAGTTTGTAAATCCATGTACTTGTGAGTTTACATCAAATGAATCTTAAAACATTTGAAAGTTCAGTTTATAAGTAGGTATGTAATGCGTCTATGAACATGTTGATCATTAATGTGTAGCTAAGACATTAATATGTGTGCCGACATAGGAAGCACTCAACCCGGTAGACGATTTAAGTATCGATTCACTTCGACAGGGACACAAAAGCACTCTAAGTGGCCGCACAAGGACCGTGAGTGGGGCTCGCCCGTACCCGATAGATCTACCCCCTGTTCCGTGGTCCTTAAAAGGATTAATGGTGCCTAAGTTAGCGCCTATTCGCACGTGATCCAAGAGCTCATTCCATAGCTTAATCATACCCTAGTTAATATGTATTTCAAAAGAAAAAGGGGACATAAACCCATTGGGTTGTCTCGTTGTTCGTACGCAGAACAACCCAGTCCCGTTGTAGTAACTAGGACATTCCTGTCACTAGTCATGAAAATCATGCACGTTTGTGAAAATACGCGTTTGTTTTGTAAAACCGGTATGTTTAGTATAAATCGTTCGTAAACCATTTGAGTTCCTTGAAATCCATTCGCAATATGGTTTATAAATATGAGTTTTCGTTCAACGAAAAGTTGTTTATTTTTGCAAAACTTGCATGTCTTTCCACCCCCGAAAACATTTATAAAAATGTAAAACAGTAAAAAGTGGGGGTTATGAACTCACCTTGACATTCCCGTGCAAAACTAGCTTAGCGTGATTCCGAAGTGTTGTTCCAAGAACGTGAATTAGCTAGCGTGCATCTATAGCATTCCTAACAAGGAATCACTTATAAGTTTTCTAATAAAACAACGTAGTTAAACTACGTGTCCGAGCTCTACCGAATCGCTGACTCAACGATTCTACGAAGGAAGGTAAAGATGAATAATGTGCGAATTTGAAATGTCGTATATGATACGGTAACATTCCATTGTAGTTTTCGTAGGATGGAGATAACAAATAGATATACATATATATAGATATATACATATATATGTGTGCTCGAAATTTGATGCTTGAAATGAATATAACAAATATATTCACTTTATAAGAATTCGGATTCTAGGTGATGGAAAGAAATATAAATAATCATAGTTATATTATATAATTTTCAAATATTAAATGTTTGAAAAGTAAATCCCGACCTTTGAAATAAATATAACTAATTATAGTTATTTTATAAAAGTGCTCGAGTTTTCAATGTTTTTGAAATAACTATAAACGATTATATTTATAGAAAATTAGCGACGTTTGAAATAAAAGTATACGATTTTACTTGATTTGTCAATTCGTTGAAAACTCGTTCCATAAGTTATGAAGTGTCGCCAAAAATAAGCATACCTTATATTTATTTTTACAAAATGCCTTGAATTCCGACAGGCGTCGTTTTTATAACAAAATCGTTTCATTTGTCGGGTTTTTACAAAAATCGGGCAGAGTTTCCTCTGTTTTTGGACAATCCTGACAACCAATGTGTCGATTTATTTTCAAAATTCAATCAATTTTCAACAACAGTATATATATAAAATTACTCGTCAAATGTAAAAGCGTAAATAATCAAAAAATGTATGAACGTTATCTAATCGGGTCGAGCTCGGTTCACGTAAAAACAAAAATAGATTAACGTATATCTAATGTTTAACGCATTGCTTAAATCTGGTTACCAGGTCTGGTTTCGACCGGGATTAACCATTGTTGACCGCGTTTGACTCGGATGTTGACCGAGTTGACTGAGGTTGACCGTTGTTGAATTTTGTTGACCGAACCTTGACCCGAACCAAAATGGACCCGCAAAACTGAACCGAGCCGAGTCTTCTGTTGATCAGATTTGACTGGTCAACCCAATATGTTGACTGGTTCGACTTGGTTGACCTGCTGTTGACCCGAGTTGACTCGGGTGTTGACCGAGTTAACTGAGTTGACAAGAAACGCAGCTGAGTTGACTCGTATCTAACCCGAACATCCAAACAAAAAAACCCGAAACACATCAGAACCAATCCTTGACTCGAATCTGAAACTATATGTACCCGAGTCGCCCTAAAGTTGATCCGAGTTGGCCGTGCCGCTAAACCCGAACCGAACACATCTGACCGTGAATACCCACCATCCTTGTAATCACGTCACGCCATCACCACTTCTGTAACAATCCATCCCCACTAACATTACACCGGGAAGAATTCTTCTCGCGGTTGCCATACCCTGAACCCGTTGCCACCGTCGTTCCACAACATCATCATTATCACCGACAGCAGCGGACGCCGGCGAAACCAACCGGAATCGCCGCCGCTGGCCCCTTCTTGCTTTCTCTCTCGTCTCGTTCACTCTCTTTTTCTCTTATAATCATCATCAACATCTCGTGTAATCCTCTTATCCTGACTGAAAACCGCCGGAGATACTCCGATTGTCGGTTAGTGAACCGGGGGGGGGTGTGCGACGGCCGGCACCGGTGACCGGCTCCTGGTCGCCGGCGATTGAACAAGAGAAGAGAAAGGGGGTGTCGGCTAGGGTGTTGTCTGTGTGAATGTTCATGTATAGATCAAGAGGGTGAGGGTAATGTGGGTGTGTATGTCTGATATGATGCAAAGAAGGGAGTTATGAGGAAAGAGATGATATGAGGCAGTGATTTTAGGATAGGGTTCTCAAAAATGAGGATGGTATGAGGTTACTACATTTATATACTAGGGTTCCTTTAGTGGGCTTTGGGCTTGGGCCCAAGGCCCACAAGCCCAATCCTGTGTTTAGGTGGCCCGTAATTTCTACGAGACCCGTTACAAAACCTGAGCTAAAAAAAATAACGTCATAAATTATAATTCTGGTATTAAGTCACATAAGATACGGTCGAGTGTCGTTGTTTGCGCGTTTGGTTGCCAGTTACGGTAATATTCGCGTAAGGTCACGTTATTTGTCGTTTTAACCGTTTTTTCCGATCCGTTTTCGACTACGGCAGTTAAAATTGAAATACAAAACTAAATATATCGTAAAACTTAAGTTTTAAGGTAATACACGTGTCCGATGCTTCCGTTTCGTTGTCGTTGCGTTTCCTGCAGTGGCGCTTTTCGTTCACGTTAGCGTATGTGACGTACGGAAGCACGATAAATTCTCAGAAACTAAATTTATAAACATAAAATATTCGTATAAAATTCAGACTTGTCGGCGTTGTCTGTATCTTGTTCGGTTTCAATTCGTTGTCGCTTAATATTCAGTAGATTACCCGAAAATCCTCATACGCGCACTATAACGTCCGAAAGCGTTCCTAGGCATACCAAGAGCCCAATTAAATTAATTTACGTCTTAAACACTACTTATTATCTCCTTAAATGTTTGTTAATTGCGTAATTAGAAGCCGTTAAGTACCGGTTGTCACATTCTCCCCCTGTTGCAGAAATTTCGTCCTCGAAATTTAGTCTATGTTATCTCTTCAGAGTTGTGTTATTCTCAGGTAAGTCCGAATAATACCAAAGTGAATGACCGCATAATCGAATCAAAACTTATTCAGATTATGTGAATGTAAAGACATTTTGCATCGATAATAACCCAATGGTTTAACTGAGTTTGTTCTAGAAATCGATGTTAGGTGAACGAGATGTTGTGATACTATCACTAATGTGACTAGGTTTACTGGGTTCAACAAAAGAGAAAGTTCAACCAATGGAATTCCAAATGAATGTTCACAACATGCAAATCAATTTTTGGAAACAATCGAATTTTCTACCAACGAAAACTTGCGTTGGTTGTTGTATGATTGAAACTTGCATCAACAAGCTCAAATAGATAGAATCATGAAATGATTTGTCAACTATCGAACCAACAAACGAATAAGATAAAATCAACGTGTTAACATTGTTGAATTTCAAGGATACACCGAATTGAAATACAACCGAACCTTGTGTATCATCGTCTTAATACATAGTTGCATTAAGACTATTTAAATGTTGTGTCAAACGAAAGGCATATATAGTTCGCATGAGGCGGATGATCGTGATTAGCACAAGCTACAAGTTTATACCGACACCACAAGGTGCCATAGTGATCGAAATAATTCAATAATAGAGGTGACTGAACAAGTATCACCGTGTTTTGCATGAAACGCTCGATTCTAGATTAGCCCAAGCTACAAGTTCATATCCACACCACAAGGTGTCATAGTGATTGAAACAATTCAATAATAGCGGTGATGGAACAAGTATCGCCGTGTTTGAAATCAAATGAAGGCTCAACGAAGTGAATCTGAATGTTTGTTTCAAACAAATCTCATAGGATTTTCAATTGAAAATGAAGCAAGGAAATAATGTTTTCGATCAAAAATGAAAAAGCAATGAATATCACAAAATGTTCGATCGATGCTGAAAGAACCGTTAAGAGGTACACCGAAATATGACATGAACTTGTGTACCTTATCTTAACACACGATTGTATTAAGACTTCTTTAATATGATAAATCAATAAAGCGGATTCAATATAAATAAACAAATAAATAATTAAATAATTAAACCCGTGCATGATGTGAGCAACGAGATTAGCACAAGCTTCAAATTTGTGAGAACGTCACCACAAGGTGATTGTGATCAAAGAAACGATTCAATGAAGTCGAAGACCAAACAAGCATGTTATGGTTCAAAGAAAATGAAGTGCTTGTTGGGATTATTTCGAATATGATGGCCTCAATCCATCATATGGAATCTTGAATCGAATATATATTACGAGCAAGTTCAATCAATTAAACTTGGTAGAAACACAATCCAACAATAAATTCATGTATCAATAAGATAGTTTCGACATGATTACAATGAAAAACCATGTATGCCACTCAAAAGAAATGAGTTTTCCAAGAAATCCGTTGACTCGATACCAAAGTGTCAACATTTTGCAATAATACAGTCATCCAGATCACAATGCAAAACTTGAACATAGCGAAACAATATTGAACGTTGATAAGAAACAATTTAGAGTGAAGCCCACATGCGTAACAAACAATGCATGTGTAACATGTGAATGCGTCAAGAAATGAAACAAATGAATGTTTGCTATCCAGAAAGAAATCCTCGTGATACAAGGACCATTAGGGGGAGTAGAAGTGGAAAGATCTACTCACTATATGCAAAATTCAGAATTTCAATAAAAGAAATTTAAGGACTTTACCTGGAAGTTCGTGTGATAACCGGTTGTCAGATGACATTACCATGGAATGTCGAACATAGTGTAGTCGCCATTAATAAAGTAGGGAGAATGCGAAGACGTGTGACTTCTTTTGCAGCGCCAAAGTGTGAGTCTTCTTTAGACTAAGCATCGATCGTTATGAAACCTTGTTTAAGCGTACCTCAGCGAGATTCGTGTCGTTTGCAGGATCACGTGGCAAAGTGTCGCATTGCATTCGATAGTTCTCCCACTGTCGGGATTAGCATCGTTGTTATCGTGTCCAATCATGTTTTCCAAAGTCCTTGCCTCGAAAGTCATGTATGATATACCTCGTCGGCCGCTGACGTATAGTTTAAGTTTTATGTATACTTGTGCACTAGTGTTTCGTTTCACGTAGAATGTGATGTGCTCCGACCTCCTCTGACGTATAATTTGAGTTTCATGTATTCCTGTGCACTAGCGTTTCGTTCCGCGTACGTTACCTGCTCGGGGAAGTAAGATAGCATGGACGACAAAATACAATTGTGTTTGCCCGAGTTAATAGTCGCAGTTCCTACGTAATGACCTTTAATGGATTTTTACATAAGTTCCCCAAAGGTCCTAAATGCATGTTATCCAAAACTCTCAAAGTTCTGCTCAATGTATGAATCTGTTTCGTGAACCGTGTTGATACACAACACTTGTGCTTGTTTAAAATCAAAATTGTTTGACTCATTGTTTTCGGCAACGGTTGGAACCCATATTCGAGTCCTAGGCGTTCTGTATGTGTTCAAGTCTTAATAATCCAAGTCCCCAGAGGATAGTGAGGTTAGAGCCTAGGTATCTCTACAGAAACCTAATTCGCTGAAACCTATAGCTCTGATACCAATCTGTCACACCCCGAAAAATCAGAGCTGGCGTGACTGGACCGGTATCTTCATTGCACAGCGGAAGCAAATAAGCTAAGACTTCTAGAAAGTGAACGCCCGCTAAGTACTCGAATACCCATGGGTTCTCCTATTCCAACCGTTCCATAGCTTTGAGAATTCAACCTGAGAAAGAACATGCGAAAAAGTCAACAAAAAGTTGAGCGAGTTCATAATTTATTTTGAAAAGATTTAAAATAAATCTTTTTTTTTTATAACCGGTTTTAAAGTTGTTAAGAAAATATAGTAAAATTATTTTCTTGGCATGATATATGAAAAACTGTGAGTCTAGCCCACAATAATCTTTGTGCATTGCATGAGTGAGAGTGGGCCGAGCCCAAACGAACCTTTGTAAGCAGGATCAGCGCGTCCTCTTACTTAGGTATAATTTGAAAACGTTACCAAAGTTTGTAAATCCATGTACTTGTGAGTTTACATCAAATGAATCTTAAAACATTTGAAAGTTCAGTTTATAAGTAGGTATGTAATGCGTCTATGAACATGTTGATCATTAATGTGTAGCTAAGACATTAATATGTGTGCCGACATAGGAAGCACTCAACCCGGTAGACGATTTAAGTGTCGATTCACTTCGACAGGGACACAAAAGCACTCTAAGTGGCCGCACAAGGACCGTGAGTGGGGCTCGCCCGTACCCGATAGATCTACCCCCTGTTCCGTGGTCCTTAAAAGGATTAATGGTGCCTAAGTTAGCGCCTATTCGCACGTGATCCAAGAGCTCATTCCATAGCTTAATCATACCCTAGTTAATATGTATTTCAAAAGAAAAAGGGGACATAAACCCATTGGGTTGTCTCGTTGTTCGTACACAGAACAACCCAGTCCCGTTGTAGTAACTAGGACATTCCTGTCACTAGTCATGAAAATCATGCACGTTTGTGAAAATACGCGTTTGTTTTGTAAAACCGGTATGTTTAGTATAAATCGTTCGTAAACCATTTGAGTTCCTTGAAATCCATTCGCAATATGGTTTATAAATATGAGTTTTCGTTCAACGAAAAGTTGTTTATTTTTGCAAAACTTGCATGTCTTTCCACCCCCGAAAACATTTATAAAAATGTAAAACAGTAAAAAGTGGGGGTTATGAACTCACCTTGACATTCCCGTGCAAAACTAGCTTAGCGTGATTCCGAAGTGTTGTTCCAAGAACGTGAATTAGCTAGCGTGCATCTATAGCATTCCTAACAAGGAATCACTTATAAGTTTTCAAATAAAACAACGTAGTTAAACTACGTGTCCGAGCTCTACCGAATCGCTGACTCAACGATTCTACGAAGGAAGGTAAAGATGAATAATGTGCGAATTCGAAATGTCGTATATGATACGGTAACATTCCATTGTAGTTTTCGTAGGATGGAGATAACAAATAGATATACATATATATAGATATATACATATATATGTATGCTCGAAATTTGATGCTTGAAATGAATATAACAAATATATTCACTTTATAAGAATTCGGATTCTAGGTGATGGAAAGAAATATAAATAATCATAGTTATATTATATAATTTTCAAATATTAAATGTTTGAAAAGTAAATCCCGACCTTTGAAATAAATATAACTAATTATAGTTATTTTATAAAAGTGTTCGAGTTTTCAATGTTTTTGAAATAACTATAAACGATTATATTTATAGAAAATTAGCGACGTTTGAAATAAAAGTATACGATTTTACTTGATTTGTCAATTCATTGAAAACTCGTTCCATAAGTTATGAAGTGTCGCCAAAAATAAGCATACCTTATATTTATTTTTACAAAATGCCTTGAATTCCGACAGGCGTCGTTTTTATAACAAAATCGTTTCATTTGTCGGGTTTTTACAAAAATCGGGCAGAGTTTCCTCTGTTTTTGGACAATCCCGACAACCAATGTGTCGATTTATTTTCAAAATTCAATCAATTTTCAACAACAGTATATATATAAAATTACTCGTCAAATGTAAAAGCGTAAATAATCAAAAAATGTATGAACGTTATCTAATCGGGTCGAGCTCGGTTCACCTAAAAACAAAAATAGATTAACGTATATCTAATGTTTAACGCATTGCTTAAATCTGGTTACCAGGTCTGGTTTCGACCGGGATTGACCATTGTTGACCGCGTTTGACTCGGATGTTGACCGAGTTGACTGAGGTTGACCGTTGTTGAATTTTGTTGACCGAACCTTGACCCGAACCAAAATGGACCCGCAAAACTGAACCGAGCCGAGTCTTCTGTTGATCAGATTTGACTGGTCAACCCAATATGTTGACTGGTTCGACTTGGTTGACCTGCTGTTGACCCGAGTTGACTCGGGTGTTGACCGAGTCAACTGAGTTGACAAGAAACGCTGCTGAGTTGACTCGTATCTAACCCGAACATCCAAACAAAAAAACCCGAAACACATCAGAACCAATCCTTGACTCGAATCTGAAACTATATGTACCCGAGTCGCCCTAAAGTTGATCCGAGTTGGCCGTGCCGCTAAACCCGAACCGAACACATCTGACCGTGAATACCCACCATCCTTGTAATCACGTCACGCCACCACCACTTCTGTAACAATCCATCCCCACTAACATTACACCGGGAAGAATTCTTCTCGCGGCTGCCATACCCTGAACCCGTTGCCACCGTCGTTCCACAACATCATCATTATCACCGACAGCAGCGGACGCCGGCGAAACCAACCGGAATCGCCGCCGCTGTCCCCTTCTTGCTTTCTCTCTCGTCTCGTTCACTCTCTTTTTCTCTTATAATCATCATCAACATCTCGTGTAATCCTCTTATCCTGACTGAAAACCGCCGGAGATACTCCGATTGTCGGTTAGTGAACCCGGGGGGGGGGTGTGCGACGGCCAGCACCGGTGACCGGCTCCTGGTCGCCGGCGATTGAACAAGAGAAGAGAAAGGGGGTGTCGGCTAGGGTGTTGTCTGTGTGAATGTTCATGTGTAGATCAAGAGGGTGAGGGTAATGTGGGTGTGTATGTCTGATATGATGCAAAGAAGGGAGTTATGAGGAAAGAGATGATATGCGGCAGTGATTTTAGGATAGGGTTCTCAAAAATGAGGATGGTATGAGGTTACTACATTTATATACTAGGGTTCCTTTAGTGGGCTTTGGGCTTGGGCCCAAGGCCCACAAGCCCAATCCTGTGTTTAGGTGGCCCGTAATTTCTACGAGACCCGTTACAAAACCTGAGCTAAAAAAAATAACGTCATAAATTATAATTCTGGTATTAAGTCACATAAGATACGGTCGAGTGTCGTTGTTTGCGCGTTTGGTTGCTAGTTACGGTAATATTCGCGTAAGGTCACGTTATTTGTCGTTTTAACCGTTTTTCCGATCCGTTTTCGACTACGGCAGTTAAAATTGAAATACAAAACTAAATATATCGTAAAACTTAAGTTTTAAGGTAATACATGTGTCCGATGCTTCCGTTTCGTTGTCGTTGCGTTTCCTGCAGTGGCGCTTTTCGTTCACGTTAGCGTATGTGACGTACGGAAGCACGATAAATTCTCAGAAACTAAATTTATAAACATAAAATATTCGTATAAAATTCAGACTTGTCGGCGTTGTCTGTATCTTGTTCGGTTTCAATTCGTTGTCGCTTAATATTCAGTAGATTACCCGAAAATCCTCATACGCGCACTATAACGTCCGAAAGCGTTCCTAGGCATACCAAGAGCCTAATTAAATTAATTTACGTCTTAAACACTACTTATTATCTCCTTAAATGTTTGTTAATTGCGTAATTAGAAGCCGTTAAGTACCGGTTGTCACATTCTCCCCCTGTTGCAGAAATTTCGTCCTCGAAATTTAGTCTATGTTATCTCCTCAGAGTTGTGTTATTCTCAGGTAAGTCCGAATAATACCAAAGTGAATGACCGCATAATCGAATCAAAACTTATTCAGATTATGTGAATGTAAAGACATTTTGCATCGATAATAACCCAATGGTTTAACTGAGTTTGTTCTAGAAATCGATGTTAGGTGAACGAGATGTTGTGATACTATCACTAATGTGACTAGGTTTACTGGGTTCAACAAAAGAGAAAGTTCAACCAATGGAATTCCAAATGAATGTTCACAACATGCAAATCAATTTTTGGAAACAATCGAATTTTCTACCAACGAAAACTTGCGTTGGTTGTTGTATGATTGAAACTTGCATCAACAAGCTCAAATAGATAGAATCATGAAATGATTTGTCAACTATCGAACCAACAAACGAATAAGATAAAATCAACGTGTTAACATTGTTGAATTTCAAGGATACACCGAATTGAAATACAACCGAACCTTGTGTATAATCGTCTTAATACATAGTTGCATTAAGACTATTTAAATGTTGTGTCAAACGAAAGGCATATATAGTTCGCATGAGGCGGATGATCGTGATTAGCACAAGCTACAAGTTTATACCGACACCACAAGGTGCCATAGTGATCGAAATAATTCAATAATAGAGGTGACTGAACAAGTATCACCGTGTTTTGCATGAAACGCTCGATTCTAGATTAGCCCAAGCTACAAGTTCATATCCACACCACAAGGTGTCATAGTGATTGAAACAATTCAATAATAGCGGTGATGGAACAAGTATCACCGTGTTTGAAATCAAATGAAGGCTCAACGAAGTGAATCTGAATGTTTGTTTCAAACAAATCTCATAGGATTTTCAATTGAAAATGAAGCAAGGAAATAATGTTTTCGATCGAAAATGAAAAAGCAATGAATATCACAAAATGTTCGATCGATGCTGAAAGAACCGTTAAGAGGTACACCGAAATATGACATGAACTTGTGTACCTTATCTTAACACACGATTGTATTAAGACTTCTTTAATATGATAAATCAATAAAGCGGATTTAATATAAATAAACAAATAAATAATTAAATAATTAAACCCGTGCATGATGTGAGCAACGAGATTAGCGCAAGCTTCAAATTTGTGAGAACGTCACCACAAGGTGATTGTGATCAAAGAAACGATTCAATGAAGTCGAAGACCAAACAAGCATGTTATGGTTCAAAGCAAATGAAGTGCTTGTTGGGATTATTTCGAATATGATGGCCTCAATCCATCATATGGAATCTTGAATCGAATATATATTACGAGCAAGTTCAATCAATTGAACTTGGTAGAAACACAATCCAACAATAAATTCATGTATCAATAAGATAGTTTCGACATGATTACAATGAAAAACCATGTATGCCACTCAAAAGAAATGAGTTTTCCAAGAAATCCGTTGACTCGATACCAAAGTGTCAACATTTTGCAATAATACAGTCATCCAGATCACAATGCAAAACTTGAACATAGCGAAACAATATTGAACGTTGATAAGAAACAATTTAGAGTGAAGCCCACATGCGTAACAAACAATGCATGTGTAACATGTGAATTCGTCAAGAAATGAAACAAATGAATGTTTGCTATCCAGAAAGAAATCCTCGTGATACAAGGACCATTAGGGGGAGTAGAAGTGGAAAGATCTACTCACTATATGCAAAATTCAGAATTTCAATAAAAGAAATTTAAGGACTTTACCTGGAAGTTCGTGTGATAACCGGTTGTCAGATGACATTACCATGGAATGTCGAACATAGTGTAGTCGCCATTAATAAAGTAGGGAGAATGCGAAGACGTGTGACTTCTTTTGCAGCGCCAAAGTGTGAGTCTTCTTTAGACTAAGCATCGATCGTTATGAAACCTTGTTTAAGCGTACCTCAGCGAGATTCGTGTCGTTTGCAGGATCACGTGGCAAAGTGTCGCATTGCATTCGATAGTTCTCCCACTGTCGGGATTAGCATCGTTGTTATCGTGTCCAATCATGTTTTCCAAAGTCCTTGCCTCGAAAGTCATGTATGATATACCTCGTCGGCCGCTGACGTATAGTTTAAGTTTTATGTATACTTGTGCACTAGTGTTTCGTTTCACGTAGAAAGTGATGTGCTCCGACATCCTCTGATGTATAATTTGAGTTTCATGTATTCCTGTGCACTAGCGTTTCGTTCCGCGTACGTTACCTGCTCGGGTAAGTAAGATAGCATGGACGACAAAATACAATTGTGTTTGCCCGAGTTAATAGTCGCAGTTCCTACGTAATGACCTTTAATGGATTTTTACATAAGTTCCCCAAAGGTCCTAAATGCATGTTATCCAAAACTCTCAAAGTTCTGCTCAATGTATGAATCTGTTTCGTGAACCGTGTTGATACACAACACTTGTGCTTGTTTAAAATCAAAATTGTTTGACTCATTGTTTTCGGCAACGGTTGGAACCCATATTCGAGTCCTAGGCGTTCTGTATGTGTTCAAGTCTTAATAATCCAAGTCCCCAGAGGATAGTGAGGTTAGAGCCTAGGTATCTCTACAGAAACCTAATTCGCTGAAACCTATAGCTCTGATACCAATCTGTCACACCCCGAAAAATCAGAGCTGGCGTGACTGGACCGGTATCTTCATTGCACAGCGGAAGCAAATAAGCTAAGACTTCTAGAAAGTGAACGCCCGCTAAGTACTCGAATACCCATGGGTTCTCCTATTCCAACCGTTCCATAGCTTTGAGAATTCAACCTGAGAAAGAACATGCGAAAAAGTCAACAAAAAGTTGAGCGAGTTCATAGTTTGTTTTGAAAAGATTTAAAATAAATCTTTTTTTTTATAACCGGTTTTAAAGTTGTTAAGAAAATATAGTAAAATTATTTTCTTGGCATGATATATGAAAAACTGTGAGTCTGGCCCACAATAATCTTTGTGCATTGCATGAGTGAGAGTGGGCCGAGCCCAAACGAACCTTTGTAAGCAGGATCAGCGCGTCCTCTTACTTAGGTATAATTTGAAAACGTTACCAAAGTTTGTAAATCCATGTACTTGTGAGTTTACATCAAATGAATCTTAAAACATTTGAAAGTTCAGTTTATAAGTAGGTATGTAATGCGTCTATGAACATGTTGATCATTAATGTGTAGCTAAGACATTAATATGTGTGCCGACATAGGAAGCACTCAACCCGGTAGACGATTTAAGTGTCGATTCACTTCGACAGGGACACAAAAGCACTCTAACTGGCCGCACAAGGACCGTGAGTGGGGCTCGCCCGTACCCGATAGATCTACCCCCTGTTCCGTGGTCCTTAAAAGGATTAATGGTGCCTAAGCTAGCGCCTATTCGCACGTGATCCAAGAGCTCATTCCATAGCTTAATCATACCCTAGTTAATATGTATTTCAAAAGAAAAAGGGGACATAAACCCATTGGGTTGTCTCGTTGTTCGTACGCAGAACAACCCAGTCCCGTTGTAGTAACTAGGACATTCCTGTCACTAGTCATGAAAATCATGCACGTTTGTGAAAATACGCGTTTGTTTTGTAAAACCGGTATGTTTAGTATAAATCGTTCGTAAACCATTTGAGTTCCTTGAAATCCATTTGCAATATGGTTTATAAATATGAGTTTTCGTTCAACGAAAAGTTGTTTATTTTTGCAAAACTTGCATGTCTTTCCACCCCCGAAAACATTTATAAAAATGTAAAACAGTAAAAAGTGGGGGTTATGAACTCACCTTGACATTCCCGTGCAAAACTAGCTTAGCGTTATTCCGAAGTGTTGTTCCAAGAACGTGAATTAGCTAGCGTGCATCTATAGCATTCCTAACAAGGAATCACTTATAAGTTTTCTAATAAAACAACGTAGTTAAACTACGTGTCCGAGCTCTACCGAATCGCTGACTCAACGATTCTACGAAGGAAGGTAAAGATGAATAATGTGCGAATTCGAAATGTCGTATATGATACGGTAACATTCCATTGTAGTTTTCGTAGGATGGAGATAACAAATAGATATACATATATATAGATATATACATATATATGTATGCTCGAAATTTGATGCTTGAAATGAATATAACAAATATATTCACTTTATAAGAATTCGGATTCTAGGTGATGGAAAGAAATATAAATAATCATAGTTATATTATATAATTTTCAAATATTAAATGTTTGAAAAGTAAATCCCGACCTTTGAAATAAATATAACTAATTATAGTTATTTTATAAAAGTGTTCGAGTTTCAATGTTTTTGAAATAACTATAAACGATTATATTTATAGAAAATTAGCGACGTTTGAAATAAAAGTATACGATTTTACTTGATTTGTCAATTCATTGAAGACTCGTTCCATAAGTTATGAAGTGTCGCCAAAAATAAGCATACCTTATATTTATTTTTACAAAATGCCTTGAATTCCGACAGGCGTCGTTTTTATAACAAAATCGTTTCATTTGTCGGGTTTTTACAAAAATCGGGCAGAGTTTCCTCTGTTTTTGGACAATCCCGACAACCAATGTGTCGATTTATTTTCAAAATTCAATCAATTTTCAACAACAGTATATATATAAAATTACTCGTCAAATGTAAAAGCGTAAATAATCAAAAAATGTATGAACGTTATCTAATCGGGTCGAGCTCGGTTCACGTAAAAACAAAAATAGATTAACGTATATCTAATGTTTAACGCATTGCTTAAATCTGGTTACCAGGTCTGGTTTCGACCGGGATTGACCATTGTTGACCGCGTTTGACTCGGATGTTGACCGAGTTGACTGAGGTTGACCGTTGTTGAATTTTGTTGACCGAACCTTGACCCGAACCAAAATGGACCCGCAAAACTGAACCGAGCCGAGTCTTCTGTTGATCAGATTTGACTGGTCAACCCAATATGTTGACTGGTTCGACTTGGTTGACCTGCTATTGACCCGAGTTGACTCGGGTGTTGACCGAGTCAACTGAGTTGACAAGAAACGCAGCTGAGTTGACTCGTATCTAACCCGAACATCCAAACAAAAAAACCCGAAACACATCAGAACCAATCCTTGACTCGAATCTGAAACTATATGTACCCGAGTCGCCCTAAAGTTGATCCGAGTTGGCCGTGCCGCTAAACCCGAACCGAACACATCTGACCGTGAATACCCACCATCCTTGTAATCACGTCACGCCACCACCACTTCTGTAACAATCCATCCCCACTAACATTACACCGGGAAGAATTCTTCTCGCGGCTGCCATACCCTGAACCCGTTGCCACCGTCGTTCCACAACATCATCATTATCACCGACAGCAGCGGACGCCGGCGAAACCAACCGGAATCGCCGCCGCTGGCCCCTTCTTGCTTTCTCTCTCGTCTCGTTCACTCTCTTTTTCTCTTATAATCATCATCAACATCTCGTGTAATCCTCTTATCCTGACTGAAAACCGCCGGAGATACTCCGATTGTCGGTTAGTGAACCCGGGGGGGGGTGTGCGACGGCCGGCACCGGTGACCGGCTCCTGGTCGCCGGCGATTGAACAAGAGAAGAGAAAGGGGGTGTCGGCTAGGGTGTTGTCTGTGTGAATGTTCATGTATAGATCAAGAGGGTGAGGGTAATGTGGGTGTGTATGTCTGATATGATGCAAAGAAGGGAGTTATGAGGAAAGAGATGATATGCGGCAGTGATTTTAGGATAGGGTTCTCAAAAATGAGGATGGTATGAGGTTACTACATTTATATACTAAGGTTCCTTTAGTGGGCTTTGGGCTTGGGCCCAAGGCCCACAAGCCCAATCCTGTGTTTAGGTGGCCCGTAATTTCTACGAGACCCGTTACAAAACCTGAGCTAAAAAAAATAACGTCATAAATTATAATTCTGGTATTAAGTCACATAAGATACGGTCGAGTGTCGTTGTTTGCGCGTTTGGTTGCTAGTTACGGTAATATTCGCGTAAGGTCACGTTATTTGTCGTTTTAACCGTTTTTCCGATCCGTTTTCGACTACGGCAGTTAAAATTGAAATACAAAACTAAATATATCGTAAAACTTAAGTTTTAAGGTAATACATGTGTCCGATGCTTCCGTTTCGTTGTCGTTGCGTTTCCTGCAGTGGCGCTTTTCGTTCACGTTAGCGTATGTGACGTACGGAAGCACGATAAATTCTCAGAAACTAAATTTATAAACATAAAATATTCGTATAAAATTCAGACTTGTCGGCGTTGTCTGTATCTTGTTCGGCTTCAATTCGTTGTCGCTTAATATTCAGTAGATTACCCGAAAATCCTCAGACGCGCACTATAACGTCCGAAAGCGTTCCTAGGCATACCAAGAGCCTAATTTGTGACACCTCGGATCTTTCCGGATAACCTTTCGATGTGACGAACATGTACGTAATCGACTAACAGTAAAAATATATAAAAACTATTTGCTATTATGTGTTATGTGCCGATTTGCTTATGTGTATGTATATATATATATAAGTGTTATACACGTAAACCGAAACCACAAGCAACCCGACTCGAGACCATGGTCTCGAGTGAACATTAGTAATGGGCCGGCTAGGCCTTGGCCTCGTAGGAATTAAACCCAACCCAAGCCCACACTCGCAACACTATATAAACCCAACCCCACCTCCCTTAGCCATTTTACACACTCCCTTCTCACACTCTCATCTCTCACACAAAACCCTAAAGTTCTAGCAACCAAGACCACTCTTCTCATCCTTCTCCTTCTTCTCGGGTTCAACCAACATCAAGAACATACTCGGCTTTAGCTCGGAACCGCCAACCGGAAGCTCATTCATCGATCCATCATACCCGCACACCTTGAATCTATAACCGGTTAGTGGTTTTGGCTCCTTCTAGATGTTCATGTGTTAATAAGGTCACTAGGACAAATATATGTATGTGTTACTATGATTCTTGTGTATGGATGATGTTTGTTTGACATGTTTGTGTGGATCAAAATGTGTTAAATGGGTAACCGGTTAGTGTTTGGGCTTTTATATGATCCTTCTTGGTTTGTGCTTGTTGATGTTGATTAAAAAGATGTTTGGGTGTATCTCGGTTTGTTAGAAAGTTTAGATGGATTGTGGTCATTATAAATGTATGTTTCGGATACGTGCAAATTGCTTGAATAATTATATCAAGGGCTTGATTATGAGGTTTTAAGTACACGGTTTTGGGTTTTAGTAATATGTCTTTGTTTGAATGATTTTCAGTTTATTGCTTGAATGTTCTGTTAAATGACAATGATGAACATGAAGAACAGTTTGAATGCCTTTGGAATATTTTTGAAATGTGTATATTTGATCTGTTTTGGCTAATGATCAGACAAACAAACATGTTTTAGTGGAAATGGTACATAATTTTCATGAAAATGCATTTCTATTGGTTCGTACAAAATGACAGGTTCTAGAAGGGATTGCCATGCACGTTATCACGGTTGCGAGTCGCAACCATTGGTTGCTACTCGAAACCACACATGACCAGCCGAAACCTTCCAGTTGCGAGTCGCAATCAGCACGCATCAAACCTGGTTGCGAGTCGCAACCACACCTGCCAAGTCGCAATCTCCGGTTACGAGTCGTAACCAAAACGTGACGGACCGAGACCGCAGTTGCGAGTCGCAACCTCGGTTGCGAGTCGCAACCACCTTAGTTTCGACTGGGCTGTTTTATGTTATTGGGCCTTGACTGTTTGTCTTGTTGTTTTGGACTTCAACTGTTGGGCCTCCTGTTGACTGGACTTCATTTTGATCTGCTACTGTATGTATACATGTTACTGTTTGTGTTTCTGCCTGTCAACTGCTTGTATACGTGTATGCTAGACGTGTTTACTTGTACCCGACTTGACCCATATTTGGTAACCATGTTAGGACGTGGTGACCAACACACTTAACCAAGTAACGTATCATACCGAGCAACCCAAGGTGAGTTCACAACTTAAAAAGCATGCGTCCCGGTGGTTTGGGACACGAGACCGAAACAACCCTATCCCCTTGAAAAGGGGATACCGTCTACACTCCTTCCCTAGTTATTGGGAAACAAACTTACTTTATCTTCCCTTGTATTGGGAAACCTTTTTAGTTAATTACTGTTTATACGGATTGCAACTAACGGCACTAAACGCAACTCTATCACTCAAGTCCCTACTACATAATACCGATTAGTCGCCGGTGCCAGGCGAACGGGTTATTAGTTGATAGCGCTATTTAGGTTTTACCAGCCTCACACCGTGCCATGGTATGGGATCGGTCGTGAACTAATGTACTCAGGCATCCGTCAATGATGATAGAACATTGACATCGGGGCATCCTGCGGAAACGCATTCGGTTACCTAGTGTTCGGTATTAGAAAACGGTTTAGTCGCTAACTTTTGGGGTAGCTCCCCATGGCATGTATAAACGGATAAATTAACTGGTGAAACAAGTTTTTGGAAATTAAAACTGGACAACTAGTGAACTCACTCAGCATTATTGTTGACCCCTTACTGCATGCTTTGCAGGTGGCCAGTGACTGGAGCAGCTGCTTGGGATGTGTAGTGGTCGTCTGCCCGTGTGTTGGGCATTTACTATGTTTACCTTGCGAACAATGTTCAAAACTGTTAATTATGCTTCCGCTACATTTTCTCTGAACTTAAAACTCTGAACTTGATATTTGCTAATCGTATGGTTAGTAAGTGTTACTTTAATATTAACCAATGCTTAGTATAATTGGTGGCTAGATCCTGGTCAGTCACGCCCTCGAAGCGGGTGTTATCCGCGGGTGGATTTTGGGGGTGTGACAGATTGGTATCGGAGCCATTGGTTATAGTGAACTTGGTTTTAAAAAGGGGAAAATCTTTTTGAGAAAAACCAGACTATAACCCGTGACTCGTGACGACACTACGCTCCAAGTACAAGGCTCGACTTATCTGACTTCATAGCTCGGACCCATAGTTACTTGCTTACTTGTCTTATGCTTTCTGCTTTACTATACGTACTAGTTGCCTGATTAGATAGATACATCTTCTCTCTTCTATCTTATTCTCGCTATCACGCACTCATACTATGTTTTCTGGTTATGAAGACAATGAGTGGACGCGGACGAGGAAACGTCAACATGACCCCGGCTCAGTTCACTAGCCTGCTCAACACTGTGGCTGCAGCTTTCGCAGCTCACCCTATGGGTAAACTCGATGCTTTAGGATGTTTAGATCCTACCGCCACCTCGTCTTTTCGCCTCTAAACCTATTTCGCTTCACTCCTCACAACAGGTCAGCCTGCACCTGTGCAACCACGTGTTTGTACCTTCAAGACCTTTATGGATTGCAAGCCTCTTCCTTTCAATGGCACGGAGGGTGCCATAGGCCTTCTGCACTGGATTGAGAAGGTCGAAGCTGTTTTTGCTGTCTGTGAATGCCCAACTGCTAATTGGGTGAAGTTTGCTACTGGTACTCTAGAGGGAAGCGCACTTTCATGGTGGAAAGCGCAAATTCAAATGCTTGGTCTAGAGACTGCTAACGCTACTGCATGGGAAGATTTCAAGGATATGATCAAGGAAGAGTACTGTCACAGGGATGACATCCACAAGCTGGAGAATGAGTACTATGAACTCAAGATGGTTGGGTCAGAGATTGAGACCTACACCAAGCTGTCCAACGACTATGCTGCTCTTTGTCCAAACATGTCTCGACCTATGTATCGAAGGATCGAACTGTACATCAAGGGTCTGGCTCCAGAAATTCGAAGCCATGTAACTTCAGCCAACCACACTACCATTCAGCCGATCGTTCGACTTGCTCACAAACTCACTGATCAGGCTGTGGAAGAGGGCAGGTTGCCCAAAAGGATCAGTGCTGCGGAAGGAACTTCTAGTGATGGCAAACGAAAGTGGGATGGAAATCAGGGTAAGGATGCAAACCCTACTCAAGCCCCAGCTCAGCAAAGGAAAACTGACAACAACAAAGGCACTCAGCAACAGGGTGGCTACCGGGGAAACTACCCTAAGTGCAACAAGTGTAACAGGCACCACAATGGGGCATGTAACAAGGGTCAGTGTCAGCGATGCCACAAGATGGGGCACGAAGCCAAGGATTGTAGAAGTCAGTTCCCGGCAAGGCAAAATCAGCAACAACCCCAACAGCAACAGCAGCAGGGAAACAACAGAGTATGTTTTAAATGCGGGGCAACGGGGCACATGCGAAAGGATTGCCCTGAACTGAATCAGAATCGCAACAATCAGGGAGCTGGGAACAATGAGCAAAACAACAATGCTGGAAATGCAAGGGGCAGAGCTTTCGTGATTGGAGCTGGAGAGGCTAGGAACGATCCCAACGTCGTGGCGGGTAAGTTCCTACTTGATGATCATTATGTTTCTGTGTCATTTGATTCCGGTGCCGATGCCAGTTATGTATCCCTCCGCATTAGTAAGAAACTTAAGCATTCGCCCGCATTATTAAGTTCTAAGCATACCGTCGAGATAGCTAATGGCAAGAACATCGAGGCCACGCATGTGATCCACGACTGCACCTTAGAATTGTCTGGCCATACGTTTAGTATCGATCTTTTCCCTGTCAAACTTGGAAGCTTCGACGTTGTTATTGGTATGGATTGGTTATCCAAACATCGTGCTGAGATCCTCTGTCAAGAGAAAGCAGTTCGCATACCTCGCCATTCTGGTCAACCCCTCATCGTCAAAGGCAACAAAGGTGGAGAAGTCACAGGCATTATCTCGCTTCTAAAAGCCCAGAAGTGTTTGCAGAAAGGGCACACCGCTATCTTAGCACTCGTCACCAATACTCGCGAAAAGGAAAAGAGGATCGAAGATTTTCCTGTAGTACGCGACTATCCCGAGGTATTTCCTGAGGAACTACCTGGACTCCCTCCTCACCGTCAGGTCGAATTCCAAATCGAGCTAGCTCCTGGAGCAGCACCCATAGCTCGTGCACCGTACCGTCTAGCCCCTGCAGAACTGAAGGAACTCTCTACGCAACTACAAGAACTATTGGATAAAGGATTTATCCGTCCTAGTTCATCACCCTGGGGAGCCCCAGTGCTCTTTGTCAAGAAGAAGGACGGCACATTCCGAATGTGCATCGACTATCGTGAGTTGAACAAGGTTACCATCAAGAATCGTTACCCTCTCCCGCGCATCGACGACCTATTCGATCAGTTGCAAGGATCGAGCTACTATTCAAAGATTGACCTGCGATCAGGTTATCATCAGCTGAGAGTTCGTAACGAAGATATTTCCAAGACTGCGTTCAGGACTCGTTATGGTCATTACGAGTTCCTTGTTATGCCTTTTGGAATGACTAACGCACCTGCAGTGTTCATGGATCTTATGAACCGCGTATGTAAGCCTTACCTCGACAAATTCGTGATCGTGTTTATCGATGATATTCTGATTTACTCGAAAAGTCAAGAAGAGCATGAACAGCACCTACGCCTTATCCTCGAACTCCTTCGCAACGAGCAACTGTACGCCAAATTCTCTAAATGTGACTTCTGGCTTCGAGAAGTCCATTTCCTCGGCCATGTAGTTAATAAGGACGGAATTCACGTCGACCCAGCTAAGATCGAATCGATAAAGAACTGGCCTACACCTAAGACCCCCACTGAAGTTCGTCAATTCTTGGGTTTAGCAGGCTACTACCGCAGATTCATTCAGGGATTCTCAAAGATTGCACAACCTCTCACAACACTCACTCAGAAAGGCGTCGCCTACAAGTGGAATGCAGCACAGGAATCTGCTTTTCAGAGGCTTAAGGATAACCTCTGTAGCGCTCCTATTCTCTCGTTGCCCGACGGTACTGACGACTTTGTGGTTTACTGCGATGCGTCTATTCATGGACTCGGTTGCGTGTTAATGCAACGCGAGAAAGTTATTGCCTACGCCTCACGACAACTCAAGACGCATGAAAAGAACTACACGACGCATGACTTGGAACTGGGAGCAGTGATCTTTGCTCTTAAGATATGGAGACATTACCTGTACGGTACCAAGTGCACTATTTACACCGATCACAGGAGCCTCGAGCATATTTTTAGGCAAAAGGAATTGAACATGCGGCAACGTCGATGGGTCGAACTCTTGAATGACTACGAATGCGCCATCAAATACCATCCGGGCAAGGCCAATGTCGTGGCAGACGCCCTCAGCCGAAAGGACACTATACCAAAGCGCGTGCGAGCACTGCAACTTACCATCCAGTCTAACCTCCCTACCCAGATTCGAAATGCTCAAGTTGAAGCATTGAAGCCGGAAAACATCAGGGCTGAGTCTCTGCGAGGGTCGAGACAGCAACTAGAACAGAAAGAAGATGGTGCTTACTATGTAACAGGACGCATCTGGGTTCCACTCTTTGGAGGTTTACGTGAACTCGTGATGGACGAAGCCCACAAGTCCCGCTACTCAGTACATCCTGGTTCGGACAAGATGTACCATGACTTGAAGACTACGTATTGGTGGCCTGGCATGAAGGCCCACATAGCAACATACGTCAGCAAATGTTTGACTTGCGCGAGAGTCAAGACAGAATACCAGAAGCCAGCAGGTCTACTCCAACAACCAGAAATCCCGAAATGGAAATGGGAGCAAATTTCCATGGATTTTGTTACAGGGCTACCTAGATCTCAACGCGGAAATGATGCTATTTGGGTAATAGTGGATCGACTAACCAAGTCCGCGCACTTTCTGGCTATTAAGGAAACAGACAAGTTTTCTACCCTGGCGGAGATTTACTTAAAGGAAGTAGTCTCGAGGCACGGAGTGCCAACCTCAATTATTTCCGACCGAGACGCTCGATTTACTTCGGAACTGTGGCAAGCTATGCACAAATGCTTTGGCTCACGTTTGGATATGAGCACTGCTTATCACCCGCAAACGGATGGACAGTCCGAACGTACCATCCAGACTCTAGAAGACATGCTTAGAGCGTGTGTGATCGACTTTGGCAAGAACTGGGAGAAGCATCTACCGTTAGTAGAATTCTCATACAACAACAGCTACCACACCAGTATTCAGGCAGCACCTTTTGAGGCATTGTACGGTCGTAAATGCCGGTCACCTCTCTGCTGGGCGGAAATCGGTGATAGTCAAATCACGGGTCCCGAGATGGTGGTAGATACAACGGAAAAGATTGCCCAGATCAGACAACGCATGGCGGCAGCTCGTGACCGTCAGAAGAGCTACGCTGATAAGCGTAGGAAACCATTGGAATTCCAGGTCGGTGACCGGGTTCTACTTAAAGTCTCACCCTGGAAGGGTGTGGTTCGCTTTGGTAAACGGGGCAAGCTTAATCCGCGATATATCGGACCATTCGAAATTACCGAGAAGATCGGTAAGGTCGCTTACAGATTGAACCTGCCTGAAGAGCTGAGTGCGGTACATAACGTCTTTCATGTATCCAACCTAAAGAAGTGTTTGTCGGATGAAACACTTGTGATTCCTTTTAAGGAACTGACGATTGACGAACAGCTACACTTTACTGAGGAACCGATTGAGATCACTGATCGAGAGATCAAATTCCTCAAACGTAGCCAGATACCTCTTGTACGAGTTCGTTGGAACTCGCGACGTGGCCCAGAGTATACCTGGGAGCGGGAAGACCAAATGAAGCACAAATATCCCCAGCTGTTCCCTAACGAAAATCCCAGCACTGAAGCTACGAACGAATTTCGGGACGAAATTCCAAACTAACGGGGGGATGATGTGACACCCCGTTGAAACGCTTTCACTTACACTAGCTTGACAGTGGCTGCCTTAACTTTCGGGACGAAAGTTCCTAAAACTTGGGGATAATGTGACACCTCGGATCTTTCCGGATAACCTTTCGATGTGACGAACATGTACGTAATCGACTAACAGTAAAAATATATAAAAACTATTTGCTATTATGTGTTATGTGCCGATTTGCTTATGTGTATGTATATATATATATAAGTGTTATACACGTAAACCGAAACCACAAGCAACCCGACTCGAGACCATGGTCTCGAGTGAACATTAGTAATGGGCCGGCTAGGCCTTGGCCTCGTAGGAATTAAACCCAACCCAAGCCCACACTCGCAACACTATATAAACCCAACCCCACCTCCCTTAGCCATTTTACACACTCCCTTCTCACACTCTCATCTCTCACACAAAACCCTAAAGTTCTAGCAACCAAGACCACTCTTCTCATCCTTCTCCTTCTTCTCGGGTTCAACCAACATCAAGAACATACTCGGCTTTAGCTCGGAACCGCCAACCGGAAGCTCATTCATCGATCCATCATACCCGCACACCTTGAATCTATAACCGGTTAGTGGTTTTGGCTCCTTCTAGATGTTCATGTGTTAATAAGGTCACTAGGACAAATATATGTATGTGTTACTATGATTCTTGTGTATGGATGATGTTTGTTTGACATGTTTGTGTGGATCAAAATGTGTTAAATGGGTAACCGGTTAGTGTTTGGGCTTTTATATGATCCTTCTTGGTTTGTGCTTGTTGATGTTGATTAAAAAGATGTTTGGGTGTATCTCGGTTTGTTAGAAAGTTTAGATGGATTGTGGTCATTATAAATGTATGTTTCGGATACGTGCAAATTGCTTGAATAATTATATCAAGGGCTTGATTATGAGGTTTTAAGTACACGGTTTTGGGTTTTAGTAATATGTCTTTGTTTGAATGATTTTCAGTTTATTGCTTGAATGTTCTGTTAAATGACAATGATGAACATGAAGAACAGTTTGAATGCCTTTGGAATATTTTTGAAATGTGTATATTTGATCTGTTTTGGCTAATGATCAGACAAACAAACATGTTTTAGTGGAAATGGTACATAATTTTCATGAAAATGCATTTCTATTGGTTCGTACAAAATGACAGGTTCTAGAAGGGATTGCCATGCACGTTATCACGGTTGCGAGTCGCAACCATTGGTTGCTACTCGAAACCACACATGACCAGCCGAAACCTTCCAGTTGCGAGTCGCAATCAGCACGCATCAAACCTGGTTGCGAGTCGCAACCACACCTGCCAAGTCGCAATCTCCGGTTACGAGTCGTAACCAAAACGTGACGGACCGAGACCGCAGTTGCGAGTCGCAACCTCGGTTGCGAGTCGCAACCACCTTAGTTTCGACTGGGCTGTTTTATGTTATTGGGCCTTGACTGTTTGTCTTGTTGTTTTGGACTTCAACTGTTGGGCCTCCTGTTGACTGGACTTCATTTTGATCTGCTACTGTATGTATACATGTTACTGTTTGTGTTTCTGCCTGTCAACTGCTTGTATACGTGTATGCTAGACGTGTTTACTTGTACCCGACTTGACCCATATTTGGTAACCATGTTAGGACGTGGTGACCAACACACTTAACCAAGTAACGTATCATACCGAGCAACCCAAGGTGAGTTCACAACTTAAAAAGCATGCGTCCCGGTGGTTTGGGACACGAGACCGAAACAACCCTATCCCCTTGAAAAGGGGATACCGTCTACACTCCTTCCCTAGTTATTGGGAAACAAACTTACTTTATCTTCCCTTGTATTGGGAAACCTTTTTAGTTAATTACTGTTTATACGGATTGCAACTAACGGCACTAAACGCAACTCTATCACTCAAGTCCCTACTACATAATACCGATTAGTCGCCGGTGCCAGGCGAACGGGTTATTAGTTGATAGCGCTATTTAGGTTTTACCAGCCTCACACCGTGCCATGGTATGGGATCGGTCGTGAACTAATGTACTCAGGCATCCGTCAATGATGATAGAACATTGACATCGGGGCATCCTGCGGAAACGCATTCGGTTACCTAGTGTTCGGTATTAGAAAACGGTTTAGTCGCTAACTTTTGGGGTAGCTCCCCATGGCATGTATAAACGGATAAATTAACTGGTGAAACAAGTTTTTGGAAATTAAAACTGGACAACTAGTGAACTCACTCAGCATTATTGTTGACCCCTTACTGCATGCTTTGCAGGTGGCCAGTGACTGGAGCAGCTGCTTGGGATGTGTAGTGGTCGTCTGCCCGTGTGTTGGGCATTTACTATGTTTACCTTGCGAACAATGTTCAAAACTGTTAATTATGCTTCCGCTACATTTTCTCTGAACTTAAAACTCTGAACTTGATATTTGCTAATCGTATGGTTAGTAAGTGTTACTTTAATATTAACCAATGCTTAGTATAATTGGTGGCTAGATCCTGGTCAGTCACGCCCTCGAAGCGGGTGTTATCCGCGGGTGGATTTTGGGGGTGTGACATAATTAAATTAATTTACGTCTTAAACACTACTTATTATCTCCTTAAATGTTTGTTAATTGCGTAATTAGAAGCCGTTAAGTACCGGTTGTCACATTCTCCCCCTGTTGCAGAAATTTCGTCCTCGAAATTTAGTCTATGTTATCTCCTCAGAGTTGTGTTATTCTCAGGTAAGTCCGAATAATACCAAAGTGAATGACCGCATAATCGAATCAAAACTTATTCAGATTATGTGAATGTAAAGACATTTTGCATCGATAATAACCCAATGGTTTAACTGAGTTTGTTCTAGAAATCGATGTTAGGTGAACGAGATGTTGTGATACTATCACTAATGTGACTAGGTTTACTGGGTTCAACAAAAGAGAAAGTTCAACCAATGGAATTCCAAATGAATGTTCACAACATGCAAATCAATTTTTGGAAACAATCGAATTTTCTACCAACGAAAACTTGCGTTGGTTGTTGTATGATTGAAACTTGCATCAACAAGCTCAAATAGATAGAATCATGAAATGATTTGTCAACTATCGAACCAACAAACGAATAAGATAAAATCAACGTGTTAACATTGTTGAATTTCAAAGATACACCGAATTGAAATACAACCGAACCTTGTGTATAATCGTCATAATACATAGTTGCATTAAGACTATTTAAATGTTGTGTCAAACGAAAGGCATATATAGTTCGCATGAGGCGGATGATCGTGATTAGCACAAGCTACAAGTTTATACCGACACCACAAGGTGCCATAGTGATCGAAATAATTCAATAATAGAGGTGACTGAACAAGTATCACCGTGTTTTGCATGAAACGCTCGATTCTAGATTAGCCCAAGCTACAAGTTCATATCCACACCACAAGGTGTCATAGTGATTGAAACAATTCAATAATAGCGGTGATGGAACAAGTATCACCGTGTTTGAAATCAAATGAAGGCTCAACGAAGTGAATCTGAATGTTTGTTTCAAACAAATCTCATAGGATTTTCAATTGAAAATGAAGCAAGGAAATAATGTTTTCGATCGAAAATGAAAAAGCAATGAATATCACAAAATGTTCGATCGATGCTGAAAGAACCGTTAAGAGGTACACCGAAATATGACATGAACTTGTGTACCTTATCTTAACACACGATTGTATTAAGACTTCTTTAATATGATAAATCAATAAAGCGGATTTAATATAAATAAACAAATAAATAATTAAATAATTAAACCCGTGCATGATGTGAGCAACGAGATTAGCGCAAGCTTCAAATTTGTGAGAACGTCACCACTAGGTGATTGTGATCAAAGAAACGATTCAATGAAGTCGAAGACCAAACAAGCATGTTATGGTTCAAAGCAAATGAAGTGCTTGTTGGGATTATTTCGAATATGATGGCCTCAATCCATCATATGGAATCTTGAATCGAATATATATTACGAGCAAGTTCAATCAATTGAACTTGGTAGAAACACAATCCAACAATAAATTCATGTATCAATAAGATAGTTTCGACATGATTACAATGAAAAACCATGTATGCCACTCAAAAGAAATGAGTTTTCCAAGAAATCCGTTGACTCGATACCAAAGTGTCAACATTTTGCAATAATACAGTCATCCAGATCACAATGCAAAACTTGAACATAGCGAAACAATATTGAACGTTGATAAGAAACAATTTAGAGTGAAGCCCACATGCGTAACAAACAATGCATGTGTAACATGTGAATTCGTCAAGAAATGAAACAAATGAATGTTTGCTATCCAGAAAGAAATCCTCGTGATACAAGGACCATTAGGGGGAGTAGAAGTGGAAAGATCTACTCACTATATGCAAAATTCAGAATTTCAATAAAAGAAATTTAAGGACTTTACCTGGAAGTTCGTGTGATAACCGGTTGTCAGATGACATTACCATGGAATGTCGAACATAGTGTAGTCGCCATTAATAAAGTAGGGAGAATGCGAAGACGTGTGACTTCTTTTGCAGCGCCAAAGTGTGAGTCTTCTTTAGACTAAGCATCGATCGTTATGAAACCTTGTTTAAGCGTACCTCAGCGAGATTCGTGTCGTTTGCAGGATCACGTGGCAAAGTGTCGCATTGCATTCGATAGTTCTCCCACTGTCGGGATTAGCATCGTTGTTATCGTGTCCAATCATGTTTTCCAAAGTCCTTGCCTCGAAAGTCATGTATGATATACCTCGTCGGCCGCTGACGTATAGTTTAAGTTTTATGTATACTTGTGCACTAGTGTTTCGTTTCACGTAGAATGTGATGTGCTCCGACATCCTCTGATGTATAATTTGAGTTTCATGTATTCCTGTGCACTAGCGTTTCGTTCCGCGTACGTTACCTGCTCGGGTAAGTAAGATAGCATGGACGACAAAATACAATTGTGTTTGCCCGAGTTAATAGTCGCAGTTCCTACGTAATGACCTTTAATGGATTTTTACATAAGTTCCCCAAAGGTCCTAAATGCATGTTATCCAAAACTCTCAAAGTTCTGCTCAATGTATGAATCTGTTTCGTGAACCGTGTTGATACACAACACTTGTGCTTGTTTAAAATCAAAATTGTTTGACTCATTGTTTTCGGCAACGGTTGGAACCCATATTCGAGTCCTAGGCGTTCTGTATGTGTTCAAGTCTTAATAATCCAAGTCCCCAGAGGATAGTGAGGTTAGAGCCTAGGTATCTCTACAGAAACCTAATTCGCTGAAACCTATAGCTCTGATACCAATCTGTCACACCCCGAAAAATCAGAGCTGGCGTGACTGGACCGGTATCTTCATTGCACAGCGGAAGCAAATAAGCTAAGACTTCTAGAAAGTGAACGCCCGCTAAGTACTCGAATACCCATGGGTTCTCCTATTCCAACCGTTCCATAGCTTTGAGAATTCAACCTGAGAAAGAACATGCGAAAAAGTCAACAAAAAGTTGAGCGAGTTCATAGTTTGTTTTGAAAAGATTTAAAATAAATCTTTTTTTTTATAACCGGTTTTAAAGTTGTTAAGAAAATATAGTAAAATTATTTTCTTGGCATGATATATGAAAAACTGTGAGTCTGGCCCACAATAATCTTTGTGCATTGCATGAGTGAGAGTGGGCCGAGCCCAAACGAACCTTTGTAAGCAGGATCAGCGCGTCCTCTTACTTAGGTATAATTTGAAAACGTTACCAAAGTTTGTAAATCCATGTACTTGTGAGTTTACATCAAATGAATCTTAAAACATTTGAAAGTTCAGTTTATAAGTAGGTATGTAATGCGTCTATGAACATGTTGATCATTAATGTGTAGCTAAGACATTAATATGTGTGCCGACATAGGAAGCACTCAACCCGGTAGACGATTTAAGTGTCGATTCACTTCGACAGGGACACAAAAGCACTCTAAGTGGCCGCACAAGGACCGTGAGTGGGGCTCGCCCGTACCCGATAGATCTACCCCCTGTTCCGTGGTCCTTAAAAGGATTAATGGTGCCTAAGTTAGCGCCTATTCGCACGTGATCCAAGAGCTCATTCCATAGCTTAATCATACCCTAGTTAATATGTATTTCAAAAGAAAAAGGGGACATAAACCCATTGGGTTGTCTCGTTGTTCGTACGCAGAACAACCCAGTCCCGTTGTAGTAACTAGGACATTCCTGTCACTAGTCATGAAAATCATGCACGTTTGTGAAAATACGCGTTTGTTTTGTAAAACCGGTATGTTTAGTATAAATCGTTCGTAAACCATTTGAGTTCCTTGAAATCCATTTGCAATATGGTTTATAAATATGAGTTTTCGTTCAACGAAAAGTTGTTTATTTTTGCAAAACTTGCATGTCTTTCCACCCCCGAAAACATTTATAAAAATGTAAAACAGTAAAAAGTGGGGGTTATGAACTCACCTTGACATTCCCGTGCAAAACTAGCTTAGCGTGATTCCGAAGTGTTGTTCCAAGAACGTGAATTAGCTAGCGTGCATCTATAGCATTCCTAACAAGGAATCACTTATAAGTTTTCTAATAAAACAACGTAGTTAAACTACGTGTCCGAGCTCTACCGAATCGCTGACTCAACGATTCTACGAAGGAAGGTAAAGATGAATAATGTGCGAATTCGAAATGTCGTATATGATACGGTAACATTCCATTGTAGTTTTCGTAGGATGGAGATAACAAATAGATATACATATATATAGATATATACATATATATGTATGCTCGAAATTTGATGCTTGAAATGAATATAACAAATATATTCACTTTATAAGAATTCGGATTCTAGGTGATGGAAAGAAATATAAATAATCATAGTTATATTATATAATTTTCAAATATTAAATGTTTGAAAAGTAAATCCCGACCTTTGAAATAAATATAACTAATTATAGTTATTTTATAAAAGTGTTCGAGTTTTCAATGTTTTTGAAATAACTATAAACGATTATATTTATAGAAAATTAGCGACGTTTGAAATAAAAGTATACGATTTTACTTGATTTGCCAATTTGTTGAAAACTCGTTCCATAAGTTATGAAGTGTCGCCAAAAATAAGCATACCTTATATTTATTTTTACAAAATGCCTTGAATTCCGACAGGCGTCGTTTTTATAACAAAATCGTTTCATTTGTCGGGTTTTTACAAAAATCGGGCAGAGTTTCCTCTGTTTTTGGACAATCCCGACAACCAATGTGTCGATTTATTTTCAAAATTCAATCAATTTTCAACAACAGTATATATATAAAATTACTCGTCAAATGTAAAAGCGTAAATAATCAATAATGTATGAACGTTATCTAATCGGGTCGAGCTCGGTTCACGTAAAAACAAAAATAGATTAACGTATATCTAATGTTTAACGCATTGCTTAAATCTGGTTACCAGGTCTGGTTTCGACCGGGATTGACCATTGTTGACCGCATTTGACTCGGATGTTGACCGAGTTGACTGAGGTTGACCGTTGTTGAATTTTGTTGACCGAACCTTGACCCGAACCAAAATGGACCCGCAAAACTGAACCGAGCCGAGTCTTCTGTTGATCAGATTTGACTGGTCAACCCAATATGTTGACTGGTTCGACTTGGTTGACCTGCTGTTGACCCGAGTTGACTCGGGTGTTGACCGAGTCAACTGAGTTGACAAGAAACGCAGCTGAGTTGACTCGTATCTAACCCGAACATCCAAACAAAAAAACCCGAAACACATCAGAACCAATCCTTGACTCGAATCTGAAACTATATGTACCCGAGTCGCCCTAAAGTTGATCCGAGTTGGCCGTGCCGCTAAACCCAAACCGAACACATCTGACCGTGAATACCCACCATCCTTGTAATCACGTCACGCCACCAGCACTTCTGTAACAATCCATCCCCACTAACATTACACCGGGAAGAATTCTTCTCGCGGCTGCCATACCCTGAACCCGTTGCCACCGTCGTTCCACAACATCATCATTATCACCGACAGCAGCGGACGCCGGCGAAACCAACCGGAATCGCCGCCGCTGGCCCCTTCTTGCTTTCTCTCTCGTCTCGTTCACTCTCTTTTTCTCTTATAATCATCATCAACATCTCGTGTAATCCTCTTATCCTGACTGAAAACCGCCGGAGATACTCCGATTGTCGGTTAGTGAACCGGGGGGGGGGGGTGTGCGACGGCCGGCACCGGTTACCGGCTCCTGGTCGCCGGCGATTGAACAAGAGAAGAGAAAGGGGGTGTCGGCTAGGGTGTTGTCTGTGTGAATGTTCATGTATAGATCAAGAGGGTGAGGGTAATGTGGGTGTGTATGTCTGATATGATGCAAAGAAGGGAGTTATGAGGAAAGAGATGATATGCGGCAGTGATTTTAGGATAGGGTTCTCAAAAATGAGGATGGTATGAGGTTACTACATTTATATACTAGGGTTCCTTTAGTGGGCTTTGGGCTTGGGCCCAAGGCCCACAAGCCCAATCCTGTGTTTAGGTGGCCCGTAATTTGTACGAGACCCGTTATAAAACCTGAGCTAAAAAAAATAACGTCATAAATTATAATTCTGGTATTAAATCACATAAGATACGGTCGAGTGTCGTTGTTTGCGCGTTTGGTTGCCAGTTACTGTAATATTCGTGTCAGTGGTTCGAATCCACTTCTAAGCGGGCCAAGGGTCCAAAGGCCGGATTTTGAAATTCAAGTGCAAGAGTAAGCCAAAAAATGTGAGCGCTCCTGCACTATACGGCTTTTTTGCGTCGCCCTATCTTGCTGGAGGCATATTCAAAATAGATATATAAAATAGAAAATATATAAAATCTATCAAAATGGAAAAAAAGAAAAAGAAAAGAAAAAAAAAAGAAAAAAAGCTGTGTCACGTTATTTGTCGTTTTAACCGTTTTTCCGATCCGTTTTCGTCTACGGCAGTTAAAATTGAAATACAAAACTAAATATATCGTAAAACTTAAGTTTTAAGGTAATACACGTGTCCGATGCTTCCGTTTCGTTGTCGTTGCGTTTCCTGCAGTGGCGCTTTTCGTTCACGTTAGCGTATGTGACGTACGGAAGCACGATAAATTCTCAGAAACTAAATTTATAAACATAAACTATTCGTATAAAATTCAGACTTGTCGGCGTTGTCTGTATCTTGTTCGGTTTCAATTCGTTGTCGCTTAATATTCAGTAGATTACCCGAAAATCCTCATACGCGCACTATAACGTCCGAAAGCGTTCCTAGGCATACCAAGAGCCTAATTAAATTAATTTACGTCTTAAACACTACTTATTATCTCCTTAAATGTTTGTTAATTGCGTAATTAGAAGCCGTTAAGTACCGGTTGTGACAGGGGCGTGGTCAACTTCCTGCAGGCGCATTTTTTGAAATTGCGAATTACAATTAATGAAGAGAGAGACGCGGATGGACACGGGGCCGTGCCCAGCGGACACGGGGCCGTGCCCGAGCTTCTGTTCAGCCTATAAATAGGAGTGTTTGGAGCTCTTGCAACTCATCCCGTGGCACACCACCTCTCTCACACTTCACCCACCACCCACCACCATCACAACACCATCATCCACCACCATCATCCATTGTCCATCATAGAGTGTGTGAGTCGTCTCAGGATCCAAGATTGATCGTAAGAGTTCTTGATAATCAAAGGACATGTTTGCCTAAGTCTCTTACATCACTTGGTGAAGACAAGTGTTTAATGTAATATTTTTTATTTTTAATCATTTGCACTTTTTAATTGGTTTTGTATTAATGACTTTAATTACTAGTTTCTTATGTTGAAGGTGATTCTTCCTTATCGTTTGTCCGTGGTGTCTTGGCATTATTTTACTGTCTATATAAAATAAAAGATTTTCACCATTCATATCTCCACGGTCTATATGGAGGTATGTTGGCTACCTGGTCGGGGGTTAAGGGAACGGTTTGGTAAGAGTCTTGCCATTGTTCAGTGTATAGATCCTGCAAAGGACCTGGGTCAAATTTAGTAGGACCTCCTTCAATACCCAAAGGTATTGGATGGCGGGGGTCCAAACTCTTTGACCCCCTCATAAGTTAAACTACTATTAAAACTTTAACCCGGCTACTTAGGACTGTATCCCTGCTGACTCAGACTACTTAGCCGAGGGTAATGTCGCCTTCAAGAGAGGGGCCTACCACATTATGCATTAATAACTTAATTAATTATCTTTCAATAATCCGACCCTTTAGGATTGTATCTTTGCTGACTCAAACTACTGAGTTGAGGGTAACGTCGCCTTCAAAAGAGGGGCTTACTACAATAACTAAGATAATCTCTTAAACAAGTGCAAAAGTGCAAAAATAATCAAAGGTTACACTACACACGAGTCAGATCCAAGTGATTCATCTTGTCTATCTGTTTTATTTTTATTTTATTTTTCAGTATTTTAGTTAGTTTTATTTTCTTAGTTTAAAAACCTTTTTTCTAACATTTTGATTTATTAGACGTTGAGGATAAACCGGTACTAAAAGCTCTTGTGTCCTTGGACGACCTCGGTATCTTACCAACACTATACTACGTCCATGATGGGTGCACTTGCCCATATGTGTGTTTAGTGTTAGTAAATATCATGTTTTATAAATTTAAAACTTGGCTAAAAAGTGTAAAAAGGGCTTAAAATATATACCTAAAACATATACACAATTACGCACATCAGTAACTCAAAAACATAAATACAAAAGGAAGGCACGACTCGTTCGTCTAATAGACCTAGCACGTTGTAGGTAGTCGGGTTTGCTGAAGAGAATTTGGGTTACAATCGAGAAGACGCAATACTGTGAGTTCATGCCCCCCTTTTCTTTTAACGGTTTTCAGTTTTATACTTCGGGGGTGAAATACATGTTACGATTATTACAAACGTTTTGTACATGGTTTGATTAGCTTAAGGAGGGTTTACTACTAGATCATGTGAAGGGTGGGTACAACACTTAAGGCCATTAATCCTCATTGTAGAACCAAGGGAAATGAGTGATAGATCTATTTGGGTGTAGCGAGCCCACACCCATGGGGACCAGGGTGGCCCATAGTGGTGACTATGTCTTCCAGCCGGAGGCCCGGTACAAATTTGCTAGGTTTGAGTCTTCCTGCACCATTTTACACATACCAATGGCCTTGCAAACCATTGGTGATCTCTTTTTCCTTATTGCTACATACCAGGGACTTTCATACATACAGACATACTTTAAAGGTTTATTCATACACATACACCTGAACTCGCTCAACTTTTGTTGATGTTTTTCAAACTACATGTATTTCAGGAAACTAGTGGATCTGGCAGGGGTATGCATGTGTCTTCAAGCTGTGTCGAGAATAAAAAGATGTTACCCATGGTTGTTGACTTTTGGGGATGTATCCTATTCCTGGACGGGATACATATTTCTAACTCAGGATTTATTTAAAGTCTTTTGTGGAGTCTTTATGAACTCAGTTGAACATGTCATGGTTTGTAACTTAAATTGGTGTCGATGTTTTCAAGACAAATATGTTGTGGTATTTTCTAAACTTAATTAATGGGTAAACATCTCATGTTTTTATCATATAGCGTTGTTATGATTGAATGCTATGGTATTAAGAAGTCACACCAAATAACCACGCTTCCGCAAAAGTCAGGGTGTGACAAGTAGAGACTAAATCCGCGAACCGTTGGTACCAGGCCCTAGGTGCTTGCTTGAGCTCGTAGAGAGACTTCTTCAATAAACAAACATGATGTGGATATCGAGGATCCCGAAACCCCATGGGCTGATGCATGTACACAGTTTCACCTAAAGTACCATGTCGAAAAGCATTTTTAACATCCGGTTGGTGAATGGGCCATGACTTAGAAACGACAATGCTTAGAACAGTTCGTATAGTGGCCGGTTTTACAACCGTGCTAAAAGTTTCACCACAATCAACCTCAATTTGTTGAGAACGTCCATCACATATGAGACGGGCTTTGTATCATTCAAGTGTACCAACGGCATGCTTTTTATGGCAAAAAATCCACATACTCCATACAATGTTCATGCCCGGTTGTGTAGGCACAAAATCCCACGTCTTGTTTTCAATGAGTGCACGAAACTCCTCATCCATGGCACTTTTCCAGTCCGGGTTAGTTAGGGCTTGAGTAGGTTATTTTTGTAGAGGATAAATGGATGCAGAAGTGTGAAGGTTAAATGCCGGTTTGGGTTTAAAAATGTCAGACATGGAACGTGTGGCGATGATGCGCTGAGTTGTGTGTGGAGTGGGTTGGGAAGGCTGAATGCATGGAGTGTTGTGGGAGGTGGTGTCAGCGGTGGAAGATGGGGATGGAGGGGGCACTGGAGTTGGGGACGGTGGGTTAGTGGATCAACAGTAGGTGATTGTGGGGATGATTGCATGGGACTATTAGGAGACAGTGGTGCAGGTGAATTTGCTGTGGGATGTGTAGAAGTCGACTCCCAAAATAGAGGGTGAAATGGAATGGTTAAGAAGTCATAGGTTGGAGGGGTTGGTTTCTGATGTTTAAAAGGGAAGACTTTTTCATCAAATATGACATCTCTAGAAATTTGCATTTGGTTGGTATTGAGATTGTAACACTTATAACCTCGATGGTTTGAAGGGAAACCGAGAAAAATGTTGGTGCATATGTCTGTCTACTTTGTCTTGTATCGAGTCTTGTAACTAGAATGATAGACCAGGACACGTAGTACGAGGAAAACGGGAAACTGAGCCGAACCAGCAGTTTCACACGAAGTGGCCAGTTCGTACGAACTGGAACTGACCAGTTCGTGCGAACTGGCATGTTGCTGGTTCGTGCAAAGTGGCTTGTCTATATATAGTGGTCTTGTCATTTCATTTGTAGAACTTTAGATTCCGGTAGCGAAGCTCTGCCGAAGTGTCTCCAGCCCATGTATCTTTGTCAAATCAATACAAGAGATAGTTAATGTGATTCTAAGTGCATATCAAGCTGAATGAAGATCGAATCAATGAATTCCGCCTCTGATTTGGTCAAGAACTCTTCTGAACGTATCGTTTAGATCGATTCAACAATCCTACAAGTGGTATCAGAGCTCAGGAGGAAGGGTTCTTACCGATTCAGCTTGTTTTCATTCGAAAATCTCATTTCTACTCATCTTTCTACACTTTTCATCAAATTAACTGAGATTTTACGGTTAAAATGGGCTGATTTTCACATATAATACGCGAAACACTGTTTTAATCAATCCGTGAAAAAATCAGAACCTAATTCAACCTAAAACCTGATCAAATTTGTCAAAAACACATCAGTTCGTTTGAACATGGCTCAGATCGTGTGAAATTAGGGTGTCAGTTCGCATAAAGTTGAACCAGGTCGTGTGGAAAAACAGTCCAGTTCGCACGAAATGGTCCAAGTTGCTTGAAAGGTGTCCAGTTCGCACAGTTTGACCCAGTTCGTTTGAACCAGGTCGTGCGAAGTGAGTCAATTCGTTTGAGTTTGCGTGTTCAGTTCGCACGAGGAGGTGAGATAGGTCAGTTCGTTTGAAATTGACCTCAGGTCGTACGAAGTGGGTAAAATATATTCAGGTCGCGTGAATATTTGTTCAGGTCGTACGAGCAGTTCATATATTTCTTGTAATTGCAATCGGTGTGTCTTTAAAACAATATCCTTGTGTTTGTTTTGAACGGCCCAATCAATATTAAGATAAAAGTTTATCGGCCCAATCACATCTTATATCAACACTATTTGTCGGCTATTTTTAAAATCAGTTTGCATGTGAACAAGTGGTGCGGCCCAATCATATATCAATGGCGCATGTGACTTTATAAGTAAGGTCCAATTAAAGTGATTGATAATAAAGAGATTGTCGGCCATCTTTAAATTCAGGTATTATATTTTGAACTATAAAGTGTTGTCAGCTCACAAAAGTCCATCGATCTAATAAAAATTAACGTTGATTGCAGTTTGTCAGTTAAGTGGACATTGAGGTCCAATAGAAATCCAATTGAAATTTAATATTGCTCGTAAATTGATTAGTGCACATGTGATAAAGTGGTCTGTTTGTGAGCATTTAATATTTGTCAGATATTTGATTCATCAGTTTGCATGTGATTTTTTATTGAAAGTCAAGATTCATTGCTGCTGAGGTCATATCACTACTCGGTCAGCCAAGTCGCACGAGGTCGTTAGAAGTTGCTCAGATCGTTTGGAATTCATTAGTTCGCACCAAAGTCAGATTGTTTGTGGTTCTCAGTTCGTTTTAAAATTAGCTCGTTTGAACAATCTGTTTTTGTGAACTCTCAAAACCGAAACATGGATTATGAAGAAGAAATGGCATATGTTTATTATTACGAATCTCAGCAATTCACTCCTAAAAAGGAAGAAGAAGAACCAGTTAAAACAGAAGTTGCTTGAGAATTTGATCACTCATCAGATGAAGAGAGTGATGATGACAGTGAAGAAATTCAAAAACTTGAATATTATAAAAGAGAATTTTCACCTGATTTGTATAATTTGTTTTTTTGCAGATAAAATGGAAAAGCTCAAAAAAGGACAAGCTGTGAAAAAGAAGAATCATAAGGCAGCAACTGTTAAAGAAAAGGTCAAATCCGAGAAGAAACATGTTGACAGTGCTCACCAAGAAAAATCTAAACAAGATGAGTTAACTGAGTTGTCACAGAACGGTGAAGTCAAAGAATCAAGTGCATCAACAAATGAAACTTCAAGTTCTGAACCAGTGTGCTCAAAATGTGATAAGTCTAGATCAGACAATGTCAAACTTCTGAAAGATGTGGAGAGTTTGACATTAGAAAACAAAATTTTAAAAGAAAATGAAAAAGAATTTCAAAATAAAATAACAATTTTAGAAAATGAAAAATTAAAAATTAAAAAAGATTTTAAAAATCAAATAAAAATTTTAGAAAATGAAAAATCTATTTTGAATAAAAATAATGTTGAAAATCAAAAAGCAATAAATTCTCATCTTGAGAAAATCACTCAACTTGAAAATGAAGTTGAGAGTGCTAAAAATAAAATTGATGATTTAGAAAAGAAATTGAAAGGTTTTGTGACCTCGTCATTAATACTAGATTATATATGTCCAAAACCGATCAATGAAATTCCAATAAGTGACGATGTCACAAATTATGATAAAATCATAATTGAAGATTGTGATGATAAATCTGATGATGAAAATGATAAAAAGAAAATATTTTTGAAATTAAAAGAAAAATTTCAAGAAACTGTTTTACAATCTACTAAAAAAGGTGAATGCTCAACGCAAAAACCTTTTAAGAAGAATGTAGAACAAAAACAAAATGTTAAAATTCTAAAAGTTTTCAAAGTAACAATAAAAGATCATCAGTTCAATCATCCAATTTTTAAAAAAAATCACAAAAAATTCTTCAAAGACAAATCATTACAATAATAGAAAACAGAGAAATGATGAGTACTACAAATCAAATCAATGTTATGATTTAAGTGTTTGGTTTGAAAGTGGAGAATGGTATGATAATAGGGTGTGTTACAAATGTGGTTTTGAAGGACACATTGCTGTTAACTGCCAGAGTCAGAGATGTGAGACGAGAAGATGCTATGAATGTCAAATCAAAGGTCATATTGCCAAAGATTGCCCAATGAGATCAAAGGGAAGATCGAGGGCTGAATCTCATAGAATGGTGAAGAAAACAGTCAAAATTGAAGAAAAGCCCAAAGAACAGAAAGTGAAATTATCACAAGGCCAGAAAGATAGACTGATAAAGAAAAGAAAAAAAGCGAGAGAGTATCTAGAAAAGATTTTGTCCTCGGATACTACCATGGATTCAGATACTAGTTCTAGTGAATCGTCTTGCTCTCCAAAGAATGATGAGTCAAGTAAAACGAATTCATCATATTCAAATCTAAGGACAACGGAGAAAATAAAGAAAGAAAAATTGGTTAATCAAACAAAGAAAGTTAAATTTTCAGATAAAACTGAACCAACAACGGACAAATTCAAAGTGTTTAAAAATTCAAAATTTGAGGTTGGTGAAAGTTCTAAAAGGTTTAACAAAAGAAATGTGAATCTTAACAACCAAATGTGGGTTGTTAAGAAATCAGATGTTAAATCTGGCGATGAATTTGTTTCTTCGGAAGCAAAGGAGCCACTTTCTGGCGATGAATCTGACTCGTAAAAATCAGAGGAGCCACCGGTAAACATAGAAAAGTCAGTACCGCCAATGGATGATGTCAACTTTCCACCATTGCGGGCTGCAAATTTAGAATAAAAAGGAATGTTCAAACACCTAGTGAAAATAACTCGGATGCATCCAAGGCTGGTCAGGCTTGGATGTCAGCATTGTTTGCTTGAAAATCCTGACTTACCGGAACTCCCAGGTTGGTAATTGGGGAGTAATGTTGGTGCATACGTCTGTCGACTTCGTCTTCGTTCGAGTCTTGTTCTTAGAAATGATAGACCAGGATACGTTGTACGAGAAAAATAGGTTTTTAGGTAAACCTGGTGATTTCGCACGAAATAAGAAAGACTATTTCGCACGAAATAGCACATGCCTATTTCGTACGAAATCAACCGCCTATAAATACCTGTGGTGCCATTTCGTTTGTAGACTTCTGATTCCGACGTTGAAGTGCTGTCGAAATGTCTCTAGCCTATAATCTGTTGTAAAATCAATAAACAAGACATATTAATGATATTCTAGTGCAATACAAGCTGAACGAAGACTGAATCAATGAATTCCGCATCTGATTCTGTCTGAGAACTCTTCTGATCGACTCATTTGGTCGTGAAAACGATCCTACATGTGGTATCAGAGCTCAGGAGGAAGAGTTCTTACCATTTAGCTTGTTTTCGCTGGAAAATTCTGATTTCTACACCTTCTTTTCAAAATTAATCAAGTTTTCACAGTTAAAATGGACTGATTTTAACATATAACGTGCGTAACATAGTTTTAACAAATCCTTGAAAGAATCAGACCTAAAATCGACCTAGAACTTGATCAATTTTGTCAAAAACAGATCGAACAGGTGACATCAGCAACATTTCGTATGAAATAGCTTACTTCGTGTGAAACAACATTGTATTTCGTGTGAAATTATCATCTCATTTCGCATGAAATCATCTTTATAAAGTTCATTTTGTACGAAATCACCTCTGTGGAATTCATTTCGCACGAAATCAACTGTTGGATATTCATTTCACACGAAATAGACATTTCACACGAAATCAGGTGTTTGAACTTCATTTCGTACGAAATCAACATTCATTTCGTACCAGAAGTCTATTTCGGTTTGAAACAGGCATTTCGTGTGAAAAGCGTATTTCATTTGAAAAGAGTTATTTCGCACCAAGTTGATTTCGTAAGAAAATTAATATCATTTGAAAGTGTTGATTTCGTTTGAAAGCTGAACTTGTGAAACTTGTTACTGAAGCATGGAAATTGAAGAATAAATTGCGTATTATTACTATGAATCTCAACAATACAGTCCTGTAAAGGAAGAAGAAGAACCAGTTTCAGAAAAACTAGTTTCAAAAGAACCAGATTTAAAAGAAAAGGTTTTAGATGTTGGTTTAGAAAAAGCTGAAAAGAATTCAGAAGTTGTTTCAGAAAAAGCTCCAGTTTTTTATCACTCATAAGAGAGTGACGATGAAAATGAAGAAATTGAAAGACTTGAATATTATAAAAGAATGCTTGCACCTGAATTGTATAATATATTTTATTCAGGTGCACCGGAAAAGCTTAAAAATAAACAAGCTGAAAAAATGAAGAATTGCAAAGTAGCTAATGTTGAAGAACATTTCAAATATGAGAAGAAACAGGTTGACAGTTCTCTTCAAGAAAAATCTGAACAAGATGAGATAACTGAGTTGTCACAAAACGGTGAAATCAAACCTGAAGAAAATGTTCAAGTGGTAAAAGAACAGGTTAAAGATGTTTCAGCTTTCAAGACTCAGAAGAAAGCTGAGGTTGAAAAGATGCCTGAAATTGTGTGCTCAAAGTGTGATCAATCTATATTAGATAATGTCAAATTCTTGAAGGACGTGGAGAGTTTGACATTAGAAAACAAAATTTTGAGAGAAAATGAAAAAGTATTTCAAAATAAAATAAAATCTTCAGAAAATGAAGATTTTTGGATAAAATTGGAAAATAAAAGTTTAAAAGAAAAAGAAACAAAATTTCAAGATCAAATAAAAGTTTTAGAAAATGAAAAATCTGTTCTTGAAGAGTATACGATTGAAAATGAAAAAGCAAAAAATTCTCAGTGTAAAAAATCTCTCAACTTGAAAAAGAAGTTGAGAGTGCTAGAAATAAAATTGCTGAGTTAGAAAAGACATTGAAAGGTTTTGTGACTTCGTCTGCATTACTAGCTCATATATGTCCAAAGCCGATCAATGAAATTCCAATAAGTGAAAATGTCACAAATTTTGACAAAGTCAAAATTGAAGATTGTGATGATGAAACTGATGATGAAAATGAGAAAAAGAAAATATTTTTGAAATTAAAAGAAAAGTTTCAAGAAACTATTTTACATTCTACTGAAAAAGGTGAATGCTCAAAGCATCAACCTGTAAAGAAGAATGTAGAAAAAAAAAACAAAATGTTAAAAATTCATAAAATGTTCAAAACAAAAATAAAAAATCATCAGTTCAATCATCCAATAAAAAATCACAAAAAGTTAAAAATCAAAACTTACAAAAAGTTGGTAATAAGTGGTGCAGGTTTGACCATAGTGCTCAAAAGTCAAATCAAGCTTCCAAAAGAGGAGATTACCACAAGGCCAAACAATGTTATGATCTAAGTGTGTGGTTTGAAAATGGAGAATGGTACGATAACAGAGTGTGTTACAGATGTGGTTATCAAGGACACATTGTTGTTAACTGCCAGAGCAGGAGTTATGAGACAATAAGATGCTTTGAGTGTCAAATCATAGGTCACATTACTAGAGATTGCCCAATGAGATCAAAAGGACGACCGAGGGCTGAATCTTATGGAAAGATGAAGAAATCAGTCAAAGTCGAAGAAAATCCCAAAGAATAGAAAGTGAAAGAAAAGAAAGTAAAACTTTCACAAGGGCAGAAAGACATACTGAGAAAGAAAAGGAAGAAAGCACGGGAGTACCTTGAAAAGATTTTTTCCTCGGATACAACCGGAAAATCAGATAATAGTTCTGATAAATTGTTTCGCTCACCAAAGAATGATCAGCCGAGTAAAACGAATTCAGCAGATACAAATCTGAGGACAGAAAAGAGAGTAAAGAAAGAAACAGTGGTTAATCATAAGATTAGCAAATCAAAGAAAGTGAGATTTTCACTTCCTGGCGATGAATTTGTTTCTTCGGAAACAAAGGAGCTACCTGTTGGCAATGAATTTGACTCATCAAAGTTAAAGGAGCCACGTTCGGGCGATGAATCTGGTTCGTCAAAGCCAGAAGAGTCATCTGTTGAGGTAAAAGGTGAGAATTCCGTTAAGAAAATGAATGATGCAAGTTTTCCATCATTGTCAAATGGAAATTTCAAACAATAAATTGAAAAGAAACCGAGTGACGATTACTCAAAGACACCCAAGGTTCGTCAGGCTTGGGTGGATCTCTTCAAATGAAAAACCTGACTTGCCGGAACTCCCAGGTTGGTAATTGGGGAGTAGGAATCGGCATCTTTCTTGAGAAATGTTTTATCGAGGACATTAAGTTGTACTTGATTTAACTTTCGTTCAAATGGTTGAAAAAGAGAAACAAAGTGATGAAGTAATCCCCTATCCTACAAATGGTAACAACAAAACTATTTTTTTTCTGAAAAACCATTTTGATTAAAAAAAACTTAAGTGTTTTGAAATCATAATGGGAAAATAGTTTGTTGTAAGGGGGAGTTCTGATTGTTTACGCCAAGTGGATGGCGAATTGAAGCAATCCAAATCAGTTTGTCAAGTTTGTATAGTTTGTTTTCAAATTTTCCCAGAAAATCAAAATTGAAACATATTTTGATTTTAGGGGGAGTAAAATTTTTAGAAAAAATCGAAAATTTGAAAAACAAAAACATTGAAAAATTCAAAAGGAGTTTTGTTGAAAAAAGGGAAAATGATAGTACATCAGCTAGACAGTTGCGGCACGCTAAAGAAATGCAAAGTTTAAAAGCTTTAAACAGTCTCGCTGATGATATGCCGATAGGTTTTTATACATTTAGTAAGTTTGTTCGGGATATAAATCTAAATAATCATTTGCTTATTACGTGGGGAACATCTCTAGGATATATAGGTAACCCCTGAAATCATGTTTGAAAGACTCTATTTCTAACATACTAGGTCTTTGTAAGTGATGATATCTGGGGTATTATACCAGGACTTCTGATTTTGCGGAAGCAATAGCCTAGTCCTCGTATAATACTTTGCATAAGCTTTAAATCTTAAAGCCCGCCCTCAGTATAAAAAATGATGACACATTGAAAAATGTTAATCATGTGCTGTTGAAGAAAAGATCTCCAAAGGGGACCCACCTAAAAGTTGAGCCATCATCTCTCTGTACGAACGGAAGTTCTAACTTGAGCTCTCATGGCCTCGCATTTACCCCTTACAGATATCATTAGTGTACACTCACCTGTAAGACTGAATATAGTAGTCTGAATACAGGAGTATATTCTGAGATGGTACATACGTATAAGTTAAGATCATAAAAATACTAAATACGTATCCTGAACATATTGAAATTTGTGTGAAAATTTAAGAGGATTAGTATATCGGCAATCTAAGCGAATTGTTTAATTCTGAATATGAAATCAAAAGCTTAACGGTACTTGTAATTTGTCGATAGCTGATATGATTCCCTAGCACAAACTCACAAAAATATTGTTTGTATCTATTTCTTTACTGCTTTCAATTAATATCAAAAATCCAAAAATATTGTGTTTTAGTTTGAAATTTTGAAATTTCAAAAAGATTTTCGACAACGGATGCTGATGAGCTGATTTTCAAAATTCCAAGTGCTAAACAGGATGAACAGGGTTGGGAAAGTTTGATTGAGATGAAATTTGATCTTGAAAAAAATTATATGGTTCATTAAGTTGAAACCAAACTTGAAGTGGTGTAATTGCAAGTGGTAAGAAAAGATTCTAAAATTGTTAAATCTTAAATAAGTAAGAATCTTATGTTCTGGAAAAAGAATGTGCATGTTAAAGCCAGGTTCCTGAGTCTGAGTGTTACAGAGAGCCAGGCTACAATTCTTGAACCTGTGAAGGATGAAAGGCTGAACTGAGTTTAAGCCAGGATTCGATCTCAAGGTAATAGCTAATTCCAGACTGCGATCCCAGCTTGATGAAAGGGGGAGTCTGACGAGGTTCGAGCCAGAGATAGATCCTGGAACAACATTCGAGAAAGAGTGGATGTAGATGCTGAAAATTTTATGAAATCAACATTCAAGGGGGAGTGTTGTTATTGATAAAAAGAAAATAGAGTTTGAGTATTCCTTCAGTGTCAACTTTTGTAAAAATGAGTAGTTCGATCAAGACTGAGGAGTTGACATGCTGAAGACTCGCACCGAAGACTTCGTCATCCGAGGGGGAGTCTGTTGGTGCATACGCTGTACGAGAAAAATAGGTTTTTAGGTAAACCTGGTGATTTCACACGAAATAAGAAAGACTATTTCGCACGAAATGAACATTGTTCATTTCGCACGAGATAGCACATGCCTATTTCGTACGAAATCAACCGCCTATAAATACCTGTGGTGTCATTTCCTTTGTAGACTTCTGATTCCGACGCCGAAGTGCTGTCGAAGTGTCTCTAGCCTGTAAACTGTTGTAAAATCAATAAACAAGACAGATTAATGATATTCTAGTGCAATACAAGCTGAACGAAGACTGAATCAATGAATTCCGCCTCTGATTCTGTCTGAGAACTCTTCTGATCGACTCATTTGGTCGTGAAAACGATCCTACAAGTAGGAATCAGCATCATTTTGTTGTGAATTTCTCAAGCTGACAACTACAATTGGTATTATTCTTGAAAAATGTCAAATGATAATTTTTACAAGTGGTGAAAGATAAGAAAAGTGATCTTACAAGTGGTTAATCAAGGTCATTAAGTTGAACTTAATTTAACTTTCATACAAGTGGTAATTGGAAAACAATGTGATGAATCCCCGATTCTACAAGTGATATCAACAAAACTAATTTTCCGGAAAAACCATTTTGATTAAAACAAACTTAAGTGTTTTGAAATCATAATGGGAAAATAGTTTGTTGTCAGGGGGAGTTCTGATTGTTTATGCCAAGTGGATGGAGAAGTGAAGCAATTCACATCAGTTTGTCAGTTTATTTGTACAGTTTATTGCGTTTTTTTTTTCAAATTTTCCTTGAAAATCAAAAATTGAAACATATTTTTGATTTTAGGGGGAGTAAAAAATTAGAAATTTTGAAAATTTGAAAAAATCCATAAACAAGATAAAACCAGAAAAATCCAAAAACATTGAAAAATCAAAAATGAGTTTTGTTGTAAAAAAGAGGAAATGATAGTACATCAGTGGACTATCACAACATGCTAAAGAAATGGAATGTCAAATGTTTTTAAACAAGCCTCATTGATGATGTGCCAGTAGACATCGCACAACTAGTAGATTGAATTTGAGATATAAACCTAAATATCAATACTTACTTATCTCGCGGGGAACATCTCTCGGATATATGGGTAACCCCCGAAATCTTGTTTGAGAGATTGCCTGATTCTGAGATACTAGGTCTTTATGCTGTTTGATATTTGGGGTATTATACTTAGTCTTCTGATATTGCGGAAGCAATGGCCTAGAGTTTGTATAATACTTACGCGCTTTAAAAAGCTTACCCTCTGCATAAAAATTGAAAAATATCGAAAGATATAAATCAATTGCAGTTGAAGAAAAGATTATCTAAAGGGAACACACCAAAAGTCGAGCCTTCATCTCTTTGACTGAATGGAAGTTCATACCTGAGCTCTCAAGGTCTCGCACTAACCCAGAATACAGATATCAGATTGGTATACTCACCTGTAAGACTGCATCTAGGGAATTTTGATACGGGAGTATATTCTGAGGTGGGACACGCGAATAAGTTTAAGTTCTTAAAACACTAATTCGTATCTCGAATCGATTGAAACTTGTCTAGAGGTTTAAGTGGACAACAATACTGACAATCTAAGTGAATTTGTTTAGAACTTAAAGTCTAAAAAGGTCAACGGTGTTAGTGTTTGTCTCAAAAACTGATATGATCCTCTTACACAAACTCACAAAAATATTGTTTGTAAATATTTCTTTACTGCTTTTCATTAAAACAAAAATCCAAAAAGATTTTAGTGTGTTTTAGCATAAAATTTTGAAAAATCAAAAAGATTTTATTTCATCTTATTTTCGACAACTGTGTTGAAAAGCTGATTTTCAAAATTCCGAGTGCTATACATAATGACAGTGGTTTGGGAGAGTTTGTTTAAGATGAAAAATGAAAAATGAAAAATGTCATAATCTAACAAGTGATGTTTTGAGATTGATTTTACAAGTGGTAAGCATAGATTAAAATTGTTACAAAAATCTTATGTTTAGGTAGAGTTTGTGCAGGTAAAAGTGTTGCAAAAGCCAGGTTTCGACTCCTGAGGATATGCAGATTAGAGCCAGGTTTGTGAGAGATAGGCAACGGTTCTGATCCTGTGAAAGTTGCAAAGTAAGATCCCCGTGGCTAAGCCTGAGTAGAGTTTGAGCCAGGTTGCGATCTTAGAACGAAAGTTATTCCAGACTGCGATCCCAGTTTATTGAAAGGGGGGAGTCTGAAGACGTAAGAGCCAGATACATATTTTGGATCAACATCCAAGGGGGAGTCTGAAGACATTAAAGCTAGGTTCGAATCTTGCTGTCCACGCCAGCTGCTAATGCGGAAGAGCGTAAGGAATCAAGAGATCTGATCAAGAGAGAGAATAGAGTCAGGTTGAGAATCTGGAAGAGAGAAGATAGAGATTGAGGATGCTTACAGCGAAAGATACTTTGAGAGAGCGTGAAGGCTAATGAAGACTGAAGACTCGTCATACTGAAGACTCGATACTGAAGACTCGTCAACATCCAAGGGGGAGTTTGTTGGTTCATATGTCTGTCTACTTCGTCTTGTATCGATTCTTGTAACTAGAATGATAGACCAGGACACATAGTACGAGGAAAACGGGAAACTGAGCCGAACCAGCAGTTTCACACGAAGTGGCCAGTTCGTACGAACTGACCAGTTCGTGCGAACTGGCATGTTGCTGGTTCGTGCAAAGTGGCTTGTCTATATATAGTGGTCTTGTCATTTCATTTTTAGAACTTTGGATTCCGGTAGCGAAGCTCTACCGAAGTGTCTCCAGCCCGTGTATCTTTGTCAAATCAATACAAGAGACAGTTAATGTGATTCTAAGTGCATATCAAGCTGAATGAAGATCAAATCAATGAATTCTGCCTCTGATTTGGTCAAGAACTCTTCTGAACGTCTCGTTTAGATTGATTCAACGATCCTACAAAAAACACATGGGATAGAGCGATCAACTAGTTTATGGATAGTAGGGAGGGTAGGAGGGGGTAACAAAGGCAACCGAAAACACGTAGGTGAGTGTATGTTGATACCCGATGATAAATTGTTTGTGTAGGTGTCGAGTTGTTTAGAACTTTGGTGGTTAAGATGTTAAGGAGGTACGCTGCATGTTCGAGAGTGTGGTGTCAAAATGTTTTCGGAATGGACGAATGAGATAGGATGGTTTGCATGATATTATTAATGGAGCGGATTTTGCGTTCCGCTTTACCGTTTTGAGAAGAATTGTAAGGACATGAAAATCAAAAAGTCATGCCACTGGCCTTGCAAAATTCATGGAATAAACTGTTGTTGTACTCACGACCATCGTCAGTCACACTGGAAACATTTGATGGAGGTGTGAAATTGAGTTGCTATAAGTTTGTGAAAATCTAGAAATTTAGAATACACCTGTGATTTACGTTCAATAGCAAAGATCCACAAGAAATTAGTTTTATCATCTAGAAATAAATATAATAACGACAACCATTCCATGATAAAATGGGTGATGTCCATAGATCACTATGGACGATATCAAAGGGCAAGTAAGTACAATTACTGGAATCATGAAATGGCATTTTTTTATATGTTTTCCAATAATACACGATTGGCAAATAGACTAAGTCTTGACATTATTAGATAAGAAAGGTGAACAACGTTTTTGAAAACTAAAAATATTATTGTCGGGGTGTCCAAGACGTTGATGCCTAGTATCTTGAGACATGGCAAAAAAAGTAGATGCGTTAGGAACTTGAGCTTGGATGCTTGAGGTGAAAGTGAGCGGGTAAAGATCGCCGGTACTGTCACATCTAAGAAGAGGTGTCTTGGTTCGGAGATCCTTCACAACATTACCAAAAGGATCAAATTCTATAGAAACGTGGTTGTCGGTTGTGAACCGACGAACCAAAATCAAATTTTTAACAAGGTTACGTGCAAAAAGAATATTATTTAATTGAAAGCTTAGAAAGGGTGGAGGTAAAGTATGGTTTCCAACTGCATGGACTTGAATGGAAGTGCCATCTCCGACTGTGACATTTCGTGAAGACACATTAGTAAAACAAGAAGTAAGATTATTAGAGTTGTGAGACATTGTACCTGTTGCGCCGGTATCCATGTACCAAGTTTGATCTGGTGGATGTAAAGACATGGTGTTAAATACCTGATCCAATTTTGTAGGAGTGTAAGTGGGCTCAGTAGCAATAAAGGTCTGTTGGGACTGAGGACGCGGGCCTAGAAACCCCTGATGTGGACTTGGGTAGGGACTTGAGCTTTTATAGGTGGGTCGTGGCTGCTGGGCTGGAGAAGTGGGGTACAGGCAAGGTGGAGTGGGCCAGTTTGGATAAGGGCTGTAGGGCGTGGCCTAGTTTGGATACAATTTATTTGGGTCGGTGCTATTATTGGGCCACGATGGTTGATTGGCTGACCACTGTGGTGAGTTTGAATTGGTAGGGTAAGGAGATTTCGGGTTGGGGTTGCTAGGTGCCTCGTTCTAGCCGGGTGATGAGTGACGACCACACCCGCGACCTCGGCACGACCACAAACACGTCCACCACGAGTATTGGATTGAGAGGATTGATGCGAAGTGGGAGGTGGAGGGTAGGTTTGCTGGTGAGAGGTGTGGAGTGTCGTATCATTTGAAACACAGTTGGCTTTAGTTGTTTCCTCAAGGCATAACTGTGATCTAGCCTCGTAAAAAGTCAGGAGAGGTTTGGTATTCTGAATAATGGAAGCAATGCCACCATAGGCTTCCGAAAGGCCTCTTAACAATTGAATAACTAATTTCGGTGACAGGGGAGCCGATATAAGCGGTCATACTTGGAAAAGAGTTAAGACGGACATTAGCAAACTTGCGTTCAAGATAAACAGCTCTTGTAGTTTGATTGTCGTGAAAAATGCTTCGGATAATCGTCCAAGCATAGGCTGCGGTGGAGTCCGGGCGAATGATAGTGCTGAGTAGATCGGAAGAAATGGTGCCATAGATCCATTGAAGGTCTATGGCTTGGAGATATCCCATATCTCATTTGTGGAAGAGGCTGCCGGACCCGTATCCTTGTCTTTGACAGCTTCCTTTGCCGCAGGAGTAGTGTCTTCCTTATGAGAGGAGAGATGATCAATGACTTTATAAACACAACAGTGAATCTTGAATAACTCGGCCCATGCTGCATATTGGCTCGTCTCCGATTCCAGAGTAATAGGAATGAGAGTTTTGATATTGGTGACGGTAATAGTAGGGTGGGTTTTCGGATCCATTGATGTAGAGGGATAGGGAATGGAAGAGGGAAGGCCACAAAGGGTGGTAGGAGGTGGCGACAGAGGGTGGTAGAGGATCGAAAAATTAGAGGGAGAGAGAATAGTCTCTTGATACCATGAAAGTAGGGTAAATTCCCTATGTCTATTATTCCATATCTCAACTATATTTATAGATTACAATGGGTTGGCTATTTTATTTTTGTTACAAATATTTACACTTAATAACAAATATTGTGCATATCTTCTAATAATAACTTATAACTGACTTATGGTGTTTTTGTTAGAAAAATCTTGATTTAAGTGCACTTAAACAATCTTTACTTACTATTAAAGGAGACTATTGGCTGACATCGCAAACTCAGCTTTTCTTACTTAATTATTACATCATAATATCACATTCATTTATTTAAAAAATCACTTCATTTATTTAAAATACATAAATTATTTAAACATCTTCATTTTAATGTGAATTTCAAAATAGAGATCGGGGTTTTTACATGGGGCTCAATTAATGCTTTGCAGGTTATGCACTGTGATTTATATAACTCATCTTCTCTCCTCCTCCTCCTCCTCCAAAACTCATTTTTCATCTTCAAATCTACTATAACTTTCCACCTCCCTCACCAAATCATTGGTTGTCTGTTCCGAACTCAACACAATCAATCTTCCACATCTTCGTAAAAGTACAGTACGGCCTCTTATGAGAAAACCCTATAACCAATTCGCCGTTCTCTCTGAAGATCCATCATTGGATCATCCTCATCTTTATCCATTTAATGATAGCACAAGGTTCTCTACTCAATTTCTTTGACTTTACGGTAACATTCTCTACTCGATTTCAGAACATTGAGCTTGCTATTGCTAGTAACCTTACTGAGTTTCACCATCAAATCCAGGCCATTGATTTACACTTGAGTACTGATAATCAAGGACTAGGATTAGTTCACTAGTGTTCACAATCAAAAGGGTTGTTCACTTATGAACCTAACCAAATAAAATAGTTGCCTAAAAACATACTCAAAACAATTATTTAACTTATTATAAGAACACTGAAGAAAAGTTTCACACTGGCACAACCAAACTTAAAACTTTAAAACGCTTTAATGTTCATGTTTATAAGATTTTTTTAATTTGTTATATAATAAAACGTAAAAAGACTATTTTACCCTTCATTAAAAGGGAGGAAAAGGCAGAAAAGTATGTTAACTGAAAAACCTGACCAGATTTTGATTTTGGATGAAAATGGCAACAAAATTGAAACCAAAGGGGACCCAGATTCAAAAGGGTTTGAGTTTTTGACTAAAGTGGCAAAAGTGACCAAATCCAGGGACCATTTTGGCAGTTTACTCTATATTTTATTATAGTATAAAACAATAGAAAACACATGTGAAGAGAAGGAAAGAAGCCAAATAGTGACAAATTAACGTCTTCCACTTTCTACCTACTTTCAAAAAAGGCCTAGGGATGAGATCGGTACGATACCTGTACCGTACCGGTACCGATACCGTAAATACCCTTACTGAAATTGAGGAAATGTGGATACCGATTACCGTACCATATTTATAGATTCGGTACCGGTACCAGTATCGGTACGGGTATTTCGGTACTTTACCATATTGGTACCGCTTTGGTGTGATCCATTGTTTTACCTAAAAAAATTCATGTGCAACCCATCCATCCATTATTAATTGAACTAGAGTAATATATAGAGGAATATAAACAAAGGGTAAACATATTAAGTAGTCAAAAAAATCAAAAGGTAAACATCCATGGGTTCGACTTTTAACATCCAAA